>NC_084560.2:10835420-10957920 GCF_033978685.3 Nerophis lumbriciformis | reverse complement strand
ACTAACAACTATGAACTAGGTTTACAGCATATGAAATACATTTGGCAACAACATGCACTTTGAGAGTGCAGACAGCCCAATTTTCATCAATTAATATATTCTGTAGACATACCCTCATCCGCGCTCTTTTTCCTGAAAGTTGATCTGTCCAGTTTAAGGGACGGTGTAAGCCAAGACAACCAGGGGGTTTAGCTCGCTCGTCTGCGGTAACAAACTGCCGCCATTGCTTGCCATGCTACCGAGGCCCTTTGTCCCTGAATTGCTGACACATTCCGGCAGATTCAATGGGGGTCTGGCGGCAGATTTCTTTGACTTTATCGTTGGAAATGCATCTGCTTTGAGTGTCGCAGGATATCCACACATTCTTGCCATCTCTGTCGTAGCATAGCTTTCGTCGGTAAAGTGTGCGGAACAAACGTCCAATTTTTTGCCACTTTCGCATCTTTGGGCCACTGGTGCAACTTGAATCCGTCCCTGTTCGTGTTGTTACACCCTCCGACAACACACAGACGAGGCATGATGTCTCCAAGGTACGGAAAACAGTCGAAAAAACGGAAAATAACAGAGCTGATTTGACTCGGTGTTTGAGAAAATGGCGGATTGCTTCCCGATGTGACGTCACGTTGTGACGTCATTGCTCCGAGAGCGAATATTAGAAAGGCGTTTAATTCGCCAAAATTCACCCATTTAGAGTTCGGAAATCGGTTAAAAAAATATATGGTCTTTTTTCTGCAACATCAAGGTATATATTGACGCTTACATAGGTCTGGTGATAATGTTCCCCTTTAAAGAGTTAAAAGGGAATTGATTTGATTTATACATGTATTTGATATTGATTATTTGAGAAACACTGACACTGAATTGACTTGTTTTCTACTTCATAGCCTAACAAAGGGTTAACTAAAATACTGCATGTTCCACAATTCATTGCAGCAATCCGAATGTAAGAAAGACCGGGAGCAGGTGCATTGTGGTTGATGAGATTGAACATTATGAGCCTACGGGTGAATGAATGAACGACAGATAATAAGATAAAAGGATCGTTTTGTATGCCCATTTTTTTTCTTATATAAAGTACAACTTCATTTACACATTTCCGATGTCCTGTCCAATACTTTGATCGTTGTTAATCTACACTAATTCTAACTCATACAATATGGCAAGTGGCTAACAATGCAGATATTAAGAGTACACTATTGCGTCCATAAAGCCCTCTTAAAGGGGAACATTATCACAATTTCAGAAGGGTTACAACCATTAAAAATCAGTTCCCAGTGGCTTATTTTATTTTTTTAATTTTTTTTTTTAATTTTACCCATCACGCAATATCCCTAAAAAAAGCTTCAAAGTGCCTGATTTTAACCATCGTTATATACACCCGTCCATTTTCCTGTGACGTCACATAGTGATGCCAATGCAAACAAACATGGCGGAAAGAACAGCAAGATAAAGCGACATTAGCTCGGATTCAGACTTGGATTTCAGCGGCTTAAGCGATTCAACAGATTACGCATGTATTGAAACGGATGGTTGTAGTGTGGAGGCATGTAGCGAAAACGAAATTGAAGAAGAAACTGAAGCTATTGAGCCATATCGGTTTGAACCGTATGCAAGCGAAACCGACGAACGACACGACAGCCAGCGACACGGGAGAAAGCGAGGACGAATTCGGCGATCGCTTTCTAACCAATGATTGGTATGTGTTTGTTTGGCATTAAAGGAAACTAACAACTATGAACTAGGTTTACAGCATATGAAATACATTTGGCAACAACATGCACTTTGAGAGTGCAGACAGCCCATTTCAGGCGCGCTAAGAACATATATTTTTCCACGATTTCAGCACTCAGGTTAACCATACCTAAATAGACACAAAATACTGCATTACACAAGACTACTCGAATGATTGAAAAAAATAAATGTTTTTAAGCTAAATTATTGGTAAACACAGTTTATGTATAATAATTTACGTAAAACCGCGAGTAATGAATAAAGTTTTCATCAATTAATATATTCTGTAGACATACCCTCATCTGCTCTCTTTTCCTGATAGCTGATCTGTCCAGTTTTGGAGTTGATGTCAGCATCTGCTTTGAGTGTCGCAGGATAGCCACACATTCTTGCCATCTCTGTCGTAGCATAGCTTTCGTCGGTAAAGTGTGCGGAACAAACGACTGACCAATTCGTCGGCTTTCCCCACAGCCTTGTATTTTGAACAAATTTCGTCCAATTTCTTGTCACTTTGGCATCTTTGGGCCACTGGTGCAACTTGAATCCGTCCCTGTTCGTGTTGTTACACCCTCCGACAACACACAGCGACGAAAGTGAGAAAATGGCGGATTGCTTCCCGTTGTGACGTCATCGCTCCGAGAGCGAATAATAGAAAGGCGTTTAATTCGCCAAAATTCAACCATTTAGAGTTCGGAAATCGGTTAAAAAAATATATGGTCTTTTTTCTGCAACATCAAGGTATATATTGACGCTTACATAGGTCTGGTGATAATGTTCCCCTTTTAAAAAAAATCCAAAAAGCGGCAACAATACTCCATTTACATGTCGTGACCTGAATATTAACAAGTATTAGCGATATTGTTATTATAAGCTCTAACGCAGACCAACTATTTTTAGTGGAGCCGTGATCACAGAGAGCAAACTAGCTTACGCTTCTATATTTGTTATGGCCCGTTGCCCGGATCATGTTTTGTTTAGTTTTTGACTACCTTAGTTCAGTTTCAGCAGCCCTGGGTTTGTGTTTTTGGTTACCATGGGTGCTGATTAGTATCACCTGCCTCTGATTAGTTAGACCAGGGATGTCAAACTCAAATACAGAGTGGGCCAAAATTTAAAACTGAACAAAGCCGCGGGCCAAGGTTGAACAAATTAACCTTTTTGATAGGGACCTAAACAAGTTTTGCGTTGAATATTGAACAAGCAAGGCTTATATAACTTTATAGTGACATGCAAAATCGAGTTTCAAATAATGATAATAATAATTAAAAAATATCAATGGCATATACAAATACAATTTAAATTAAAGCTGCAAGCAGCGATGGACAGGACCGACTTTGACGGCACATAAAATCCAAACCGGAGCAGTAATTAAAACTCTTTGTTCAACTTTTAATCAAAAGGGTTCAATCTCTCTCCTGTGCTAGTTTGAAGCCGACATGACAAACGCGCTCAGAGGAGATAATGTTTGAAAAAAGGTGACAGGTTTTTACAAAACTTCTGTTTTGAAGGGGGAATTGCAAACTTCTTGTTGATTTTTGATGGGGGTTGTCAATATATGAAATGTAGGTCTAAGTGAGACCTACATAGAGGTTTTTGTTTCATGTCTTTAAGACATTCCTACTGGAAGTTACAGGCAGTTTTGTCTGAGTTTTATTCCTAGGAGCAGTTGTGTCTGTGTTTTCTTCCTAGGGGGCGATAGAGTGCAATTTTGACTTTTGGGGTTGGGTTTTTTTATTAGATCGCACTTTTTGCCAGTCCTGATGTGTGTGTCCAGTTTGGTGAGTTTTGAAGCATGTTAAAGGGGTCAAATTACAGCTCAAAGAGGCAAAAGTGACTGTTTTTACAAAACGTTTGTTTTGAAGGGGGAATAGCCAACTTCCTGTTGATTTTAGCTGAAAGATGTTAGCGTATGAAATCTAGGTCTAAGTGAGACCTACATAGATGTTTTTGTTTCATGTCGCTACGACATTCCTACTGGAAGTTACAGGCAGTTTTGTCTGTGTTTTCTTCCTAGGGGGCGCTAGAGCACAATTTTGAGTTTTGGGGCTAGGCTTTTTGATTATATCACAATTTTTGCTAGTCCTGATGTGTGTGTCAAATATGGTGAGTTTTAAAGCATGTTAAGGGGGTCAAATTACAGCTCAAAGAGGCAAAAATGACAGTTTTTACTAAATTTTTGTTTTGAAGGGGGAATTACTAACTTCCTGTTGATTTTTGCTGAAGGATGTTAATGTATGAAATCTAGGTCTAAGTCAGACCTACATAGAGGCTTTTGTTTCATGTCTCTATGACATTCCTACCGGAAGTTACAAGCAGTTTTGTATGTGTGTTTTCCTCGGGGGCGCTAGTGCGCAATTCTGAGTTTTGGGGTTTGGTTTTTTTATTAGATCGCAATTTTCACCAGTCCTGATGTGTGTGTCAAATATGGTGAGTCTTGAAGCATGTTAAGGGGGTCAAATTACAGCTCAAAGAGGCGGCGGAATAATAATAATAAAACGCACGACATACAATAGGGTCCTCTGTCCCAAAGGGACATTGCGGTCCCTAATAAAATGCCTCTTTTCTATTTGCAGCCTTCTGAGTTAAATATCCACATTAACTTTTTCCACAGGCTAATAAATTTGAAAATAAAATAATGAATAAACCAACCATTCATGACTTTAAACGGCTCAGTTCGCAACACACTGATCTAATCTGATGTGCCCAAGCCAGATACCTGCCATCTTTTCTTGGATGCTAGTTCATTAATGTCGGGGCTCAGGCTTTGAGCTGAAGCAACCCTCATTATCGAACGAAGGTGTTCATCAGTCATTATACCTCGTATTCCACAGTCTTGGGGGCGTGCCTTACAGGCACTGCTTTTAACGTCCTCTACGAGCTGATGTCACGTCCGCTTTTCATCCCTTCTAACAACGTGCTCGCCCAGTCAGAAGATATGAGCGACTCCTGTAAGCACACACACGTAAATGCAACGCATACTTCATCAACAGCGATACAGTTTACACTGAGAGTGGCCGTATAAGCAACTTTAACATTGTTAGAAATATACACCACACTGTGAATCCACACCAAACAAGAATGACAAACACATTTTGGGAGAACATCCGCACAGTAACACAACATAAACACAACAGAACAAATACCCAGAATCCCATGCAGCACTAACTCTTCCGGGACGCTACAATATACACCCCCGCTACCACACACACACACACACACACACACACACACACACACCTTATAGCGTCCCGGAAGAGTTAGTGCTGCAAAGGGTTCTGGGTATTTGTTCTGTTGTGTTTATGTTGTGTTACTGTGCGGATGTTCTCCCAAAATGTGTTTGCCATTCTTGTTTGGTGTGGATTCACAGTGTGGCGCATATTTTTAACAGTGTTAAAGTTTTTTTATACTGGCACCCTCAGTGTAACCTGTATCGCTGAAGATCAAGTATGCGTTTGCATTCACTTCCGTGTGCGTGCCAAAGCCGCACATATTATGTAACTTGGCCAGCACTCGGGCTGGACGAAAAGAGGACGTTACAATTCTCGGGAGGGGCACTGAAAATTGGGAGTCTCCCGGGAGGTTCGGCAAGTATGAGAATTAGCGGTGTACCGCGGCACCGCTGCTGTATATAATCGGCGGGCCAGCTCTAGTGTTAATTTGATATCACCTCACGGGCCAAGTGAAATGACACGGCGGGCCAAATTTGGCCCACGGGCCAGAGTTTGACACCCATGAGTTAGACGCTCACCTGCTCCTGGGCACTAATCAGAGAGCTACTTATTCCTGCTTTTCGCCACACTCAGTCTGTCTTTGCTCCTGCAATAAGTTACGTGTGTTAACTTATTTGATTACTGAGCTAAGCTTCGCCGTTTGTTTGCTTTTTGAACCACGTATAAGCAATATCGTTATGTTAAGCCGTGATCACAGAGAGCTAACTAGCTTATGCTGCTATACTGACATATTGAGCTACTGCATCGCCTCTGAGTTGGTGAAAGTTAATTCTAGATTATAAATCATGCCTCTCACCTGGATAGTAGAAGGTTGTGGACATAAACCCACAAGTTGGTCAACTTTGACATCCACGAAAATACGCTTTGTGAGGATTATGATGCATTGTTGATGTAAGGGGGATTATTTAACATCCCATCAGTCTTTATCTCAGTGAGAGCAGACATTGTACAGTAAGTGATTGTTTTATTATGTTTGTATATCTTGTTTAGCACTTAGCAATACCGCTACATGATGCTTAGTGTTTGACTAAAGCTGCATCTGTTTAGCACACAGCTTCTTAAATTTATAGATCATCCTCCTTATATTCAAAAATAAGAAGTTTCTGGATCATCATTTGGCCCAAAGTAGTCTTTGTTGTCTCTCATCAAGTCTGCCATGTTTAGTAGTGTTGTTGTTGTTGAAGGAAAAGTGAACGTTGTGATGCGTCTGTGAAATCAATACACCGCAGTATGCTTAAAATGAGCAAAAATATATAAATAATACATGTTATTATGAATATAACTTCATTACATATATACAGTACTTACAGTGTGTATATAAAACCTTACTGGAGGTTTTTCGGCGTTTTTTAAAGCACTTTGTAGGCCGAATAGAGCTACTCCCATTGGCGCTATTGTTAGCTGACTTTTGCTAACGTTTTTGTATGATTTAGAATGCATAAAACAGGTTTGTGAATGAGATACAAGTTAGTTGTGCCACTGTTTTGAGCTTAGCACAGACACGGACTAGAGAGAAGGAAGTTTGTATCCTGAGGTAAATGCTCTTGTAATTCATGTAAAAAATATGGTTACTAAACCCATTTATGCAAATTAGAGGCAATACTCAAACCTGTTGGCCACTATTTAGATGAGCCAGGAGGTAGACAAACTGAAGAAGCCTCCCAGTATGAAAAAATATACCTAGCAAAGGAATTAATGTCAAAGGTATAACAATACAAATTGTGGCATGAAAATTCATTATGAAAAGTTATGTTTACACTACAGTACTGTGTAAAATGTGCAAAACCCAAAACCAGTGAAGTTGGCACATTGTGTAATTCGTAATATAAAAACAGAATACAATGATTTGCAAATCCTTTTCAACTTTTATTCAACTGAATAGACTGCAAAGACAAGATATTTGATGTTCGAACTGAGAAACTTCATTCATTTGGAATTTAATGGCAGCAACACATTGCAAAAAAGTTGGCACAAGGGCATTTTTACCACTGTGTTACATGGCCTTTCCTTTTAACAACGCTCCGTAAACGTTTGGGAACTGAGGTAAAGATTTTCAGGTGGAATTATTTCCCATTCTTGCTTGATGTACAGCTTAAGTTGTTCAACAGTCCGGGGTCTCCGTTGTGGTATTTTAGGCTTCATAATGTGCCACACATTTTCAATGGGAGACAGGTCTGGACTACAGGCAGGCCTGTCTAGTACCTGCACTCTTTTACTACGAAGCCACGCTGTTGTAGCACATGCAGAATGTGGCTTGGCATTGTCTTGCTGAAATAAGCAGGGGCGTCCATGAAAAAGACGTTGCTTCTATGGCAACATATGTTGCTCCAAAACCTGTATGTACCATTCAGCATTAATGGTGCCTTCACAGATGTGTAAGTTACCCATGCCTTGGGCACTAATACACCCCCATACCATCACAGATGCTTGCTTTTGAACTTTGCGCCTACAACAGTCCAGATGGTTATTTTCCTTCTTGGTCAGGAGGACACGACATCCACAGTTTCCAAAAACAATTTGAAATGTGGACTTCTCAGACCACAGAACACTTTTTCATTTTGCATCAGTCCATCTCAGATGAGCTCGGGCCCAGCGAAGCCTGCGGCGTTTCTGGGTGTTGTTGATAAATGGCTTTGGCTTCGCATAGTAGAGTTTTAACTGGCACTTACAGATGTAGCGACCAACTGTAGTTACTGACAGTGATTTTCTGAAGTGTTCCTGAGCCCATGTGGTGATATCCTTTACACACTGATGTCGCTTTTTGATGCAGTACTACCTGTGTGATCGAAGGTCACGGGCATTCCATGTTGGTTTTCGGCCTTGCCGCTTACGTGCAGTGATTTCTCCAGATTCTCTGAACCTTTTGATGATATTACGGACCGTAAATGGTGAAATCCCTAAATTGCCAGCAATAGTTTGTTGAGAAATTAGCCTGTTCACCTATGGGATGTTCCAAATAAGTGTTTGATGAGAATTCCTCAACATTATCTGTCATTTTTGCCACTTGTGCCAGCTTTTTTGAAACATGTTGCAGGCATCAAATTCCAAATGAGCTAATATTTGCAAAAAATAACAAAATGTTCTCAGTTCGAACATTAAGTATTTTGTCTTTGCAGTCTATTCAATAGAATATAGGTTGAAAAGGATTTGCAAATCATTGTATTCTGTTTTTATTTACCATTTACACAACGTGCCAACTTCACTGGTTTTGGGTTCTGTACAAAATCCTTGAACAATGATCAGATACTTTATAATTGAGATTGTATATGTAAAGAACATTTGATTAAGAGGGAGTAATTTGAATTAAATCCGTATGATGAACAAAATAGATTGATAGTCATTAGAGATGTCCGATGGCTTTTTTGCCGATATTCCGATATTGTCTAACTCTTAATTACCGATTCCGATATCAACCGATACCGATATATACAGTCGTGAACACACATTAGTATGCCTAATTTTGTTGTGATGCCCCGCTGGATGCATTAAACAATGTAACATGGTTTTCCAAAATAAATCAACTCAAGTTATGGAAAAAAATGCCTACATGGCACTGCCATATTTATTATTGAAGTCACAAAGTGCATTATTCTTTTTAACATGCCTCAAAACAGCAGCTTGGAATTTGGGAGATGCTCTGAGAGAGCATGAGGAGGTTGAGGGGGGTGGGGTTGAGGTGGGAAGGGGTAGCGGGGGGTGTATATTTTCAGCGTCCCCGAAGACTTAGTGCTGCAAGGGGTTCTGGGTATTTGTTCTGTTGTGTTTATGTTGTGTTACGGTGCGGATGTTCTCCCGAAATGTGTTTGTCATTCTTGTTTGGTGTGGGTTCACAGTGTGGCACATATTTGTAACAGTGTTAAAGTTGCTTAGACGGCCACCCCCAGTGTGACCTGTTTGGTTGTTGATCAAGTATGCTTGCATTCACTTGTGTGTGTGAAAAGCTGTACATTTTATGTGATTGGGCCGGCACGCAAAGTCAGTGCCTTTAAGGTTTATTGGCGCTCTGTACTTCTCCCTACGTCCGTGTACACAGCGGCGTTTTAAAAAGTCATAAATGTTACTTTTTGAAACCGATACCGATAAATTCCGATATTGCATTTTAAAGCATTTATCGGCCGATAATATCGGCAGTCCAATATTATCAGACATCTCTAATAGTCATCATATTTTTGCACTTTGAAAGACCGAGATTGAATTTGAACCGTGAGGGTTCAGAGGCGAGCCAACCCCAGGAACAAGACAAGCGGACAAGACGAGACCGCAGCATCTGCCCTGAGTACCTCAAACTTCAAATTCCCTCCAAGTGACACAGATAAGAACACAACAAAACAAAGAGGATACCCGGGTCGTAGTAGTAATAGGTTTTATGCAAGTGTACACACACCACATTTCAAAGAACTCTTTATCTATTATTCATTTCCTCTATGTCATATGAGTGTTATGTTGCCAGTTGTTTTGAGGCCATACATGTTCAACTGTTAATTTTCCACCACTCTTTTATGACTATTTTCTGGAGTCCAACACTTCGAACCTAGGACGATTGGTATGTAACACAAAAGGCGCTACACAAGGAAGGTTAAACACAATTTTTTGTTAAGGAATGCTATGTGTTTCCTGAGGGTTTTCTGTGAGTGTGTCTATATTTGATGTCAATATACAGCATGCCAATTTTCCTCTCAGGGGGTCTATTAAAAGTCGCCCTATTTTATTTTCCCTTATTATTTGTCTTCCTCAATATTGATTTAACAATTTGGGGTCAACGCGATTAGCAACAATGGCGATGTGAATTCAATCGGAACTATTGTGGGCGCACAGTCAAAAGGAGTTAATTGTGTGAATGCTCCAAAGCATTCACACATATAGTTTTATCATACTTGCCAACCTTGAGACCTCCGATTTCGGGAAGTGGGGGGGGGGGGGGGGCGTGGTTAGGGGCGTGGTTAAGATATATATATATAAAAAATACTTGACTTTCAGTGAATTCTAGCTATATACATATATATATATATCTTATTACATATATATATATATATATATATATATATATATAAATATATATATATATATATATATATATATATAAATAAATAAAAGAAATACTTGAATTTCAGTGTTCATTTATTTACACATATACACACACATAACACTCATCTACTCATTGTTGAGTTAAGGGTTGAATTGTCCATCCTTGTTCTATTTTCTGTCACTATTTCAGAACACACACATTATACAAATATACATTATAAAATCAATAAGAAAACGGGAGCTCTAATTTGGGAGTCTGAATTAGGATCAGAAGTTCCTATATAAACATTGCGTACTCACGTCGCCTTTTTGTATTGATTGCTGCAGCTGTGCACTGGATTCATTCACAAATACAAACTACAACTCACAAACACTTTAGAGTTAGGCTCCACCATCAGAATGTGTACTTAAACTTATAAAGATCACATGGATATTATTCAGTGAGTTGATTCACCAAAACTAACCTGTTATACAGGAGGAAAAAGCACACAGGACGTTTCAATTGTTCACAGACTGGTCGCTCTCATCAGAATGACAAGACACTTCCGGTCTGCAGGTGATAGCATTCAATTAGGAAGAAACGCCCTACTGCCTCTTACTGATCAATGTGAATACTGATAAATCTGTAATGACAGCTCCAAAAACGAATTCAAACCACAAAATAAAATAAATAAATCAACACAAAAATGTGACACATTATGGGTGGGTCACATATGCATGTACAGTAGATGGCAGTATTGTCCTGTTTAAAAGTGTCACAACATTGCTGTTTACGGCAGACAAACTGCTTTACGGGGGACGGAAACTTGACTGCTGTTGTTGTGTGTTGTTACCGTGCTGGGAGGACGTTAAAGAAACTGCCTAACAATAAACACACATAAGAAACCAAGAACTCGCCCTCGATCATTAGCTGTTTATATGGTGGGAAAGCGGACGTGAGAACAGGCTGTCAACACGTAACTCAGGTCCGCATGGAGCTGGAGGGGGCGTGGCCTCCAGCTCCGCCTGAATTTCGGGAGATTTTCGGGAGAAAATTTGTCCCGGGAGGTTTTCGGGAGAGGCGCTGAATTTCGGGAGTCTCCCGGAAAATCCGGGAGGGTTGGCAAGTATGGGTTTTATACACCAAAATTCATCTATTTAATTTTATTCTTCTTCTCCAGAATTTGGTGTGCTCTACCTTCCACATTTTTCACCCGATTCAAATTGTTCCAACTTCAAACTGTTCATCCTATTCCCTTGACAAAAATACCTAGATTTCCCAGAATTCCAGGTTTTCCAGGACATTTTCCCCATTCAAAATGAATTGGCCATTTTTCAAACTTACACCATTTCCACATTTTTCCACCGATTCAAACCATTCTACCTTCAACATATTCTACTCATCCTGCCCATTCAAACTATAAATATAAAATATAAAATTCCAGGATTTCCCAGAATTCCTGTTTTTTCCAAACCCTTTTTTTCACCCTTTTTTTTGTCGACTACTCCTTCCACATTTTTCAACCTACTTCAACCGTTCCACCAACAAATCATTCCTCTTAATCAGGACAAAAAAACTTTTGGAACTGGAAAAATTCCCGGTTTTCCGAAATTCCAGGAAGTCCGTAACACCATTTCTTAATTAAAATTGTTACTACTTCACCATTTTTCTTGACCGATTTAAATACATTCCAACACCAACCTCATTCAGAACATTCAATTTTGTTCCTCTTTTCCCGAAATTCCCATTAAATTCCCATTGGGACATTTTTCAAAGTTGCACAACTCCCACATTTATTGTCCGATTCAAACCATTTCAACTTCAAAATATTCAGCCTGTTCAGGAATTGTGTGCTCCCTTTCAACAATTGTAAAAAAAATTCCCGGATTTCTTAGAATTCTCAGATTTTAGGGACGTTTTCCTCATTAAAAATGAATTATCCATTTTTCACAATTCCCACATTTTTCAACCTATTCAAACCATTCCTCCTTCAACACATTCCACTCATCCTGGACATTCAAACTAACACTTCCCCGAGTCCATCCATCCATCTATTTTCTACCGCTTGTCCCTTTTGGGGTCGCGGGGGGTGCTGGAGCCTATCTTAGCTGCATTCAGGTGGAAGGCGGGGTACACCCTGGACAAGTCGCCACCCTATCGCAGGGCCAATACAGATAGACAGACAAAATTCACACTCACATTCACACACTAGGGTCAATTTAGTGTTGCCAATCAACCTAACCACAGGTGCATGTCTTTGGAGGTGGGAGGAAGCCGGAGTACCCGTAGGGAACCCACACAGTCACGGTGAGAACATGCAAACTCCACACAGAAATATCCCGAGCCCGGGATTGAACCCAGGACTACTCAGGACCTTCGTATTGTGAGGCACATGCACTAACCCCTATAGTACCGTGCTGCCTACTTCCCCAAGTTCTGGAAATTCAAATGCTTCAACATTCAAATCATTCCAACATTCAAACTATTCTTACATTCACACTACATTCTATCAGCATTTCAGTTCAACTTCAGCATTGGAGCATTACATCTGAGAATGAGTAAAACACATTGAAATATGCAAACAACGATGGATAGTGGTGGGTATAGTTGCAGGAACGCTGTGATAAAATATGCATTGGCGGCGGTGTGAAGATGGCAGAAGTCATGTGTCGTGCACCATCACACTTCCCTGACTAAATAATAGTCTCGGTAAGAAGCACAGATGAGTTTTCTGATTGAACACAATTTACTACGCCCCCTCCCACTCGTCCCTCGTTCTCGCCAGAATATCTTTATTCCATCAGATTTGCTCAGTGTTGTTGATTCATCTTACTAACCGCCCTACGCCTGCACTGCGTCTGTCCAAAATGCAACTTCCAAACTGAGACCCCATCTGCTGAATGATTCTCCCTCGTTGCATGCATGTACACAAGGCTGCGGTGGACGCCAAAGGCATTATCCACTCCTTCATGGCCCATCTGCTCTTTCTTTATCCGTCTCGTTTACAGTCTCACTTCCATTTCTCCTTTTTGGCTTTCACGCCCTCATTGAATTTCTCTCGATTGTCCCGATTGGTCGTGTTTGCAGAAATACTTTAAAACCTGTAAAATGTTGACACCACGCCATCCAGTAGTGCCATAGGATACTTCTCTACACTCCTAATTACTGGATTTTCTATGGGAAGTTGTTAGTAGAATCAAGACCTGGGGCCTCATGTATTAAGCTGGCGTACGCCCTTTTTCACGGCAAAGTTGAGATGTATCAAGAGTGAACTTCACGTGGAACTTTACGTTGCCTCACGCCAACTTCATGCTTCGCGTACACACATTTTCTACAGACCGTGGATACTTTGGTGACACACATAATTGGTCATCTGGCTTTGCCATACTTGCCAACCCTCCCGGATTTTCCGGGAGACTCCCGAAATTCAGCGCGTCTCCCGAAAACCTCCCGGGACAAATTTTCTCCCGAAAATCTCCCGAAATTCAGGCGGACTCAGGTCCTCCACACTATAAAAAAGTGTACCTGCCCAATCACGTTATAACTATAGAATGATGGAGGGCGAGTTCTTGATTTCTTATTTGGGTTTATTGTTAGGCAGTTTCATTAACGTCCTCCCAGCGTGGCAACAACACACAACAACAGCAGTCAAGTTTTCGTCTACCGTAAAGCAGTTCGTCTGCCGTAAACAGCAATGTTGTGACACTCTTAAACAGGACAATACTGCCATCTAGTGCATTTGATGAAAGCACTTTTGTGCGTGCCACACATCAATGCATCATCAGAGAGGGTGTTCAGCATGGTTCGAAAAATAGTGACAGAGAATAGAACAAGGATGGACAATTCAACCCTTAACTCAACAATGAGTAGATGAGTGTTATGTGTGTGTATGTGTAAATAAATGAACACTGAAATTCAAGTATTTCTTATATATATATATATATATATATATATATATATATATATATATATATATATATATATATATATATATATATATATATATACATAATAAAATATATATATATATATATATATATATATATATATATATATATATATATATATATATATATATATATATATATATATATATATCAATCAATCAATGTTTATTTATATAGCCCTAAATCACAAGTGTCTCAAAGGGCTGCACAAGCCACAACGACATCCTCGGTACAAAGCCCACATAAGGGCAAGGAAAAACTCACCCCAGTGGGACGTCGATGTGAATGACTATGAGAAACCTTGGAGAGGACCGCATATGTGGGTAAACCCCCCCTATATATATATATATATATATATATATATATATATATATATATATATATATATATATATGAAATACTTGACTTGGTGAATTCTAGCTGTAAATATACTCCTCCTCTTTTAGCCACGCCCCCAACCACGACCCCGTCCCACCCCGACCACGCCCACCCCCACCTCCCGAAATCGGAGGTCTCAAGGTTGGCAAGTATGGGCTTTGCAGACATTTGATTTCAACAATGTATAAAGATGGAGGACAAAAAAATTTACTTTTTCACCAATTAATTTATTACTTCATATTCATTTTACCGTAACTTACAGACTTTAGGCCGCTACTATTTTATAACTCTATGGCTTATAAAATGGTAAAGCTAATTTAAGGATTTTTCTTTGCAAATAGTTAAGCAAAAAAAACAAACAAGCAAAAACAATGAAACGGTGTGTTATTGTTTGTGCTATGGCGCCATCTATTGGATGAGTTTGCTCACTGCAGGTGCCTGCTGGGTGAATGTCAATTCCTGCTGTTTAAAGCTTTCAACCGGAAGTAGAAGTGCTGGTTCATCTTGTAACTGTTATGATCCGCTTCCCGGATCATAGTCTGTTTAAGTTTTTCGAGTCACTTGTGTTTTCTGTTAGTTTTGGACTCCTTAGTTCCTGTTTATGCACCTCTGAGTTTGTTACCATGGCTTCGTATTAGTTTCACCTGCCTCTTGTGTTCGGGACGCGCACCTGTTTGTAATCAGAGACATTATTTAAGCCTGCCTTTGCCGGTCTGGCTTCTTTGTTTGCGTCACGCTACTGTTACGTAAGTTTTGCTTGTCGCTTAGCCCCTGCTAGTGATCTCTAGTCTGTGCTAAGTAGTAGCCTTAGCTTTAGGTGCGATCGGCACCTTGTTCTGTCGGTTTGTTTTCTGTTTTGTACCTCTTTGAGTGTTAATTTACGATTAAATCATGTTCCTACCTGCAAGTCCTGTCCGGAGTCGTCCGATTGCATTCTGGGAGAACAAACCTCGCAGTAAGCTGCAACCCCAGCGTTTATACTCATATGGATTCTTCATTCATCAGTCCAAGTTTTACAATATAACTAAAACAATTCTTACTTACTAAACCTGCCCACGTGTGATGTCTGTAGGAGTGTTTTCGCGCATATTTGTAAGTGCTATTGTAATGTAATCAAGCTAGCGTTGTTAGCATTAGCTAATATGCTAACACGTTTAAGAGTGTCTGTGTTAGTATTATTAACTCACAATAACATTATTTTTGTATTGTTTTAGTTTCACAAATTCCTCAGTAAATTCACTAAAACGAGTTATTGAGTCTGTTTAGCTGATTGGAGAGCGAGCTTGCGCAGCTAGTGGGTCCATGACGATGACTTCTGTTTTGTTTGATCAGCCTTTTAAAAGTCATTAAACTGTTTGGAAAAAATAAAGGAATGTAAAAAAAGATTTACAAAATATTTCCTTGTAAATAACTAATTTTACAGCGTATGTATCTGCGGCTTATATAGTCCAATGCGTCTAATATATGGAAAAATATATATATTTTCAATGTAAGATTTAGTGGGTTCGGGTTGTATACCAGTGCGCTTTATTGGTCGGAAAACATGGTAATATTTAAAAAATGTTTATATTATCTAGGCCAGGGGTGCTCATTACGTCGATCGCGAGCTACCGGTCGATCGCGGAGGGTGTGTCAGTCGATCACCAGCCAGGCATTAAAAAAATAGTCCTAAAAATGAGCGATCATAAATCTTCACTGTGACGTCACTTTCGTCACTTGATTGACATTCACGGCACCCGAGGGTCTTCTGAGATGACGCTGGCTGCTGCCAGCTCATTAAAATTACCGACTGGAAGGCGAGAAACTTTTTATTTCAACAGACTCTGGCGCCGTACCTGTCGTCAAAACTCCAAAGACCGACTGCACAGTTGCACAGTTGCGCTAACAAAATAAGAGTCTCAGAAAGCTGGCGTGCACAAGCTAGCAAGCTACGGAGTTTGCCGACAATGTATTTCTTGTAAAGTGTATACAAAGGAGTACGGAAGCTGGACAAATAAGATGCCAAAAACCAACCACTTTCATGTAGTATTGGACAGAAAGGAGCACTTTTTTTTCTTCTCCATTCGAAAATGCGGACGTTATCATCACTACTGTCTGATTCCAATCAATGCAAGTCATCAGAATCAGGTAATACACCAACTTATATTCTTGTCTTCATGAAAGAAAGGAATCCATATGTGTTAAACATGCTTGTATTATATTTAACCACCTTTAAGTTGTTAACAATATTAACTATATGTGTTAAACATGCTTGTATTATCTTAAAACACCTTTAAGTTGTTAACAATATTAACTATATGTGTTAAACATGCTTGTATTATCTTTAAACACCTTTAACTTGTTAACAATATTAACTATATGTGTTAAACATGCTTGTATTATCTTTAAACACCTTTAAGTTGTTAACAATATTAACTATATGTGTTAAACATGCTTGTATTATCTTTAAACACCTTTAACTTATTACCAATATTAACTATATGTGTTAAACATGCTTGTATTATCTTTAACCATTTTTAAGTTGTTAACAATATTAAATATATCTATTAAACATTCTTGTATTATCATTAAACACCTTTAATTTATTAACAATATTAACTATGTGTTAAACATGCTTGCATTATCATTAAACACCTTTAACTTGTTAACAAAAACATATATTTCATAAATAAGTAAATATAAATTATATATATGAATGAGGTAGATCCCCACGACTTGATCAATTGAAAAGTAGCTCGCCTGCAGAAAAAGTGTGAGCACCCCTGATCTAGGCTATCATTTTGCCCCATATTTCTGTCAAAACATGTTCCTAACCTGCTGAATTGTTGGCATCTGTGTTCAAAAGTGCGTTTTCTGGTAAATCAATCAATCAATTAATAATTAATTAATTAATTAATTAGCATAAGCAAACACCCACACTGCCTTTTACGGAATAAGGTCATAAAGACGGGTGTATACTCAAGTCCTGTATCGGGTTCAGGTACTCTCATGCGGTTCAAGGTAACATTTAAAACAAGCTGTCCTGTCCACTCGCTCGTTCTGGTGGATCATCGCAGGAATCCCACAGCGGTTGCTAAATGGGGAAATTGTCAGGGAAATGTGCAGCCGAATGTTGAACAGGGAAAGAAACCGATGGGCAAGGTGAAAAGAACAATTTAAGTCTGTGGGATACTAGTGGGCACAGGCCTCCTGAGAAAGGGGCATTGAATTACCTCCTCCAGGTCCCCCACCATTCAGCATCTACTAAGAGAAGAAAGAGCAAATTATGCCACCTGAGGCAAGTTCAGCTCAGTGCACATCAGCAGAAATCAGTTGAGCCTTTTGCCTGGCAGCCCACAGACCTCAGGTCTCCTTCAATTGTGGGACTAATTGATTACTTCCCATGCAATTACTCCCATGTCACACTCAATATTTCACTGCTTCAGGAAGGGGGCAGGAGGGACGGTCGTTTTGAAGGACGGTGTTCATATTGTCGCTTTTGCCAGCCCCTAATGTGGACCGTGCGGAGGCAAGTGTTAAATTGAAGTCCGGAACAGGGCCATCAGTTGTGGTTGCTCTTCATTGATTGGCCGCTGATGCCACTGTGTGACACACTCCTGCAGACAGACTATGTCAAGGAGAAATACCTGAGAACAGGGGTGTCCAAAGTGCGGCCCAGGGGCCATTTGCGGCCCGCCGCACATTTTAGAAATACTATTACAAAAAAACTCCAAAGTGGAGTAAAAGAGCAAAGAGGTGAAATGTATGGAGAACAAGTTGCAGTGTTGACTCTAATAACACAAAGCTGACATGCAGGCTGTTTTCTAATTGTATTTCTTTATTCATTATTTTCTTTGTTTGTCATTGGTAAACAAATGTTTGTAAGTTTTACAATATAACTAAAACAATTCTTACTTACTAAGCTATCCCATGTGTGATGTCTGCAGGAGTGTTTTCATGCATATTTGTACGTGCTATCGTAATGTAATCACGCTCGCGTCATTAGCGAATATGCTAACAGGTTTACGAGCGTCTGTGTTAGTGTTATTAACTTACGACGGCATTCTTTTTGTATTGTTTCAGTTTCACAAATTTCTCAGTAAATTCACCAAAACGTCAGCATGGAGTTATTGAGTTTAGCTGATTGGAGAGGTAGCTTCCACAGCTAGTGGGTCCATGACGAGGACTTCTGTTTTGTTTGATCAAATGTTTTACTGCCATGTTACAGACACTGTTTGGAAACATATAAGGTATGTAAATAATCATTTATTAGTAATTCTGCATAAATAACTAATTTCACAACGTATATATATATATGCGGCTCACAGTCCGGTGTGGCTAATATATGCAAAAATATTTATTTCTACCAAAATTTAGTGGGTACGGTTTATATACCGGTGCACTCTATAGTCCGGATAATACGGTAAATTAATTAATAGGTCCTTTTAATGAAGCCATTTACACAAGCACACCACATTAGTCACATGTCACATACATGCAATACTGTTTTTATCTAAGTGGTTTGTCTATTTAAATTTTTATGACAGTGGAAAATATATATTTTTAAACCTTTTCGACAATTTAGTCAATTATGTTTCACTGTATTTTATTTTTATACACACACAGTTTCTTACTTTGAGCACAGCTTTCTTTGCACTTCCGTTGTTTTATGTATGCCCCATCCTTTTGCAAATCCTTAAATATTCTTCTTTTTCCACTTTCTAGTTGCAAACGTGTTTGGCTTGCAAACTCGATTGCAACTACCGTAAGACTTGACAATATTTAAAACGAAGCAGGCCTTTGAAGAAGCGTTACAGGATTTATTACGCTGAATAACTTTTGACTTCTTCCAGTTTCACCCCTAGCTTTTTTGGGGCGGCCTTTTATATGTATAATTCCTATTCTAAAAGCATAATTCAGAAAAGACTGAATTCACAGCCCTGAATGTAATTACTGTAATCTTTGAAGCCTTCAATCCTGTCCAACTAAATGAGGTCATTTGTATTGAAGCAGATGAAACCGTAAAATGACTGTCATAAAACGTGGCTGGAGGATAAAACTCAGCACTAACGTATTTTTAATTGCAGCGTCAGACTGTCATCATATGACAGTGACTATTTTAGCATTGAAAAGGTTCATATGTCAAAATAGTTATTGAATCAATTGGTTGATTGCTTTAGCTGCCTATCTATATCAATATTCTATCAATCAATAAAACAGTCACAGTTTTTTCATTTAGCCCCTCTCAAACTTTTGTCACCAAGTACCACCTCAGGAAACATGTACCACCATAATGACCAACATTAAAATACAGTAGCTTAGTAGGCCTAAGTATGCATTAAAAACAAAACAGAATACTTTTGGTCATTGTAACATTACACACAGTTTGATATATATATATATATATATATATATATATATATATATATATATATATATATATATATATATATATATATATATATACTTATGTATATACTTATGTATATACTTATGTATATATATATATATATATATATATATATATATATATACTTATGTGTATATATTAGAGATGCGCGGTTTGCGGACACAACCGCGGAGTCCGCGGATTATCCGAAATTAAAAAAAATAAGATTTTATCCGCTCGCGGGTCGGGTCGGGCGGATTAATTAGAGGCCCCTTCCCCCGAGAGGGCCCCACCGGGAGCCGTAGCTGAGGCGATCCGCGAGAAGGGCCCGACGCACGTCCAGGGTCACTACCGCACCCACCGCACCGACACCCGGCCTCGTCCGCTTTCGCCGCGGCCGGCATCACGCGCAGCAGGTAAGCAGCTTACCTGCCCGCCACCCCCGTGGCCGGGGGCTCGTAACATGGGTCACTCCGCGCGCTCCGCCCGCGCAGCTTACCTGCTTGCCACCCCTGTTGCCGGGGGCGCGTAACAGGGGTCACTCCGCGCGCAGTGCGCTCACGAAAGGGGTGGGGCTCACCCTGGTTGATATAGAGAGCAGGACGGTGGCCATGGAAGTCGGAACCCGCTAAGGAGTGTGTAACAACCCACCTGCCGAATCAACTAGCCCTGAAAATGGATGGCGCTGGAGCGTGGGCCCATACCTGGCCGTCGCCGGCAGCGAGACGCGCTTGGAGGTGCGCTCAGCGCGGCTCCCATATGATTACGCACTGGTGTGCGTCTGGGTCGTGACAGCGTGGCACGCGCAAGTCTGTGCTCCATTGGATCAGTCTCCTTTCTTTAACAGGCAAAAGCTTTATAACCTCACCATACCTGCCAACTTTTAAATCAGAAAAACCTAGTAGCCAGGGTCCAAGGGCCGCAGGCCCCGGTAGGTCCAGGACAAAGTCCTGGTGGAGGGTTCAGGGCTTTGCCCCCCGACGCAAAATGATTATTAGCATTCAGACAGGTTAAAATGTTGCTAAAACCATCACTTTTCTATCAGTCACAGTGACTTTTCAAAACAAAAATATTACAGCAAAAATCATATGGGTTGATTGACATGTTTATTCTGTAAGCTAACTTCAATAGTTTGAAATTATTTTGACAGTTAATGCCAGTTATCCTATCAACCTTTCACAAGACTTCAATTTGTTAATTGAAAGTATAAATAGTATAAACACTTTTAACAGTATGTCGTGCTGTGAAATACAGCCGACACGCGCACCAAACACGAAGCAAGGCCATGGTGCAGGAGAACAAAGGACTTCTTTCATTTAAGGTTTGTGATAAACCATCAAACTCATTCGTTAAAAGGACTCTATAGTAATATAAAGCGAATTTTTCTGGACATTATCATGCAAGAAAAGTTTATTTTTGGGATCGCGATCACCGCGTAATGATTTTTAAAGGTTGCATTACATTATTAACTGTCCCATGTGATCAGCCAGTGCGATTGGAAGTCCATGCTCAATTATTGCCTCCGTAAATAAAACTTCGGCATTTATCACATCCAAAGAATCTGTTTGGGCGACGAAAAACGTTGAAAGTTTTCCACTTGTATCGCTAGCAACGGCATTAGACTTGTGTTTTTTTGTCCCAACGTGGTCTAATTCCTCCGTGTCCGATCGAAAAATCTTGTCTGCACAAGGTGCAATTCGCGTAGTTTTCACCCTTTTTTTTTTTTTTTAATTAATATTAGATATATAACAACGGGCGGATGGCGGGCGGGTGCAGTTCTGATCAAACGTTACATCGGGTGGATGGCGGATGGTTGACGACTTTCTGACGCGGTTGCGGATGAAATAAATTGCCTATCCGCGCATCTCTAGTATATATATATATATATATATATATATATATATATATATACATATATATATATCCCCCCGCGACCCCGAAGGGATTAAGCGGTAGAAAATGGATATATATATATATATATATATATATACATTTTCTACCGCTTAATCCCTTCGGGGTCGCGGGGAGATATATATATATATATATATATACACATAAGTATATATATATATATATATATATATATATATATATATATATATATATATAATGTGTGTATATATATATATATATATATATATATATATATATATATATATATATATATATATATATATATATAAATATATATAATGTGTATATATATATATATATATATATATAGATGTGTATATATATATATATGTGTGTATATATATATGTATATATATATATGTATATATGTGTATATAAATGTGGATTTATATATATGTGTTTATATATATATGTATATATATGTATATATATGTGTATATATATGTGTATATATATGTGTTTATGTATATATGTATATATATGTGTGTATATATATGTATATATATATATATATATATATATATATATATATATGTATATATATATATATATATATTTATATATATATATATGGTGTGTATATATATATATATACATATATGTGTATATATATGTGTATATATATATATATGTGTGTGTATATATGTATATATATATGTATATAAATATGTATGTGTATGTGTATATATACAAATACATATATGTGTATATTTGTATATGTATGTATATATATATATATGTATGTGTGTGTGTATATGTCTATGTATGTATATATATGTATGTGTGTGTGTATATGGCGGTAGAAAGGTAGAAAAGCGCTATACAAGTACAACCCATTTATCATTTATTTATGTATGTATATATGTATGTATTTGTATATATATGTATATGTATGTATATATATATATATATATATATACATATATGTATGTATATGTATATATATATATATGTGTCTATATATGCCAAAGTAGTTTGGAGATGGCATGTTCACCACTGTGTTACATGGCCTTTCCTTTTAACAACACTCAGTAAACGTTTGGGAACTGAGGAGACACATTTTTTAAGCTTCTCATTCTTCTCAAGCTTTCCCAATCTTGTTTGATGTACAGCTTAAGTTGTTCAACAGTCCGGGGGTCTCCGTTGTGGTATTTTAGGCTTCATAAACACATTTTCAATGGGAGACAGGTCTGGACTACAGGCAGGCCAGTCTAGTACCCGCACTCTTTTACTATGAAGCCAGGCTGTTGTAACATGTGGCTTGGCATAATCTTGCTAAAATAAGCAGGGGCGTCCATGGTAACGTTGCTTGGATGGCATCATCTGCTCCAAAACCTGTATGTACCTTTCAGCATTAATGGCACCTTCACAGATGTGTAAGTTACCCATGTCTTGGGCACTAATACACCCCCATACCATCACAGATGCTGGCTTTTCAACTTTGCGCCTATATCAATCCGGATGGTACTTTTCCTCTTTGGTCCAGAGGACACAACGTCCACAGTTTCCAAAAACAATTTGAAATGTGGACTCGTCAGACCACAGAACACTTTTCCACTTTGTATCAGTCCATCTTAGATGAGCTCAGGCCCAGCGAAGCCGACGGCGTTTCTGCGTGTTGTTGATAAACTGTTTTCGCCTTGCATAGGAGAGTTTTAACTTGCACTTACAGATGTAGCGACCAACTGTAGTTACTGACAGTGGTTTTTGAAGTGTTCCTGAGCCCATGTGGTGATATCCTTTACACACTGATGTCGCTTGTTGATGCAGTACAGCCTGAGGGATGGAAGGTCACAGGCTTAGCTGCTTACGTGCAGTGATTTCTCCAGATTCTCTGAACCCTTTGATGATATTATGGACCGTAGATGGTGAAATCCCTGAATTCCTTGCAATAGCTGGTTGAGAAAGGTTTTTCTTAAACTGTTCAACAATTTGCTCACGCATTTGTTGACAAAATGGTGACCCTCGCCCCATCCTTGTTTGTCAATGACTGAGCATTTCATGGAATCTACTTTTATACGCAGTCATGACACCCACCTGTTCCCAATTTGCCTGTTCACCTGTGGGATGTTCCAAATAAGTGTTTGATGAGCATTTCTCAACTTTATCAGTATTTATTGCCACCTTTCCCAACTTCTTTGTTATGTGTTGCTGGCATCAAATTCTAAAGTTAATGATTATTTCCATCCATCCATCTTCTTCCGCTTATCCGAGGTCGGGTCGCGGGGGCAGCAGCCTAAGCAGGGAAGCCCAGACTTCCCTCTCCCCAGCCACTTCGTCCAGCTCTTCCTGTGGGACCCCGAGGCGTTCCCAGGCCAGCCGGGAGACATAGTCTTCCCAAAGTGTCCTGGGTCTTCCCCGCGGCCTCCTACCGGTCGGACGTGCCCTAAACACCTCCCTAGGGAGGCGTTCGGGTGGCATCCTGACCAGATGCCCGAACCACCTCATCTGGCTCCTCTCGATGTGGAGGAGCAGCGGCTTTACTTTGAGCTCCTCCCGGATGGCAGAGCTTCTCACCCTATCTCTAAGGGAGAGCCCCGCCACCCGGCGGAGGAAACTCATTTCGGCCGCTTGTACCCGTGATCTTGTCCTTTCGGTCATAACCCAAAGCTCATGACCATAGGTGAGGATGGGAACGTAGATCGACCGGTAAATTGAGAGCTTTGCCTTCCGGCTCAGCTCCTTCTTCACCACAACGGATCGATACAGCGTCCGCATTACTGAAGATGCCGCACCGATCCGCCTGTCGATCTCACGATCCACTCTTCCCTCACTCGTGAACAAGACTCCGAGGTACTTGAACTCCTCCACTTGGGGCAAGATCTCCTCCCCAACCCGGAGAAGGCACTCCACCCTTTTCCGGGCGAGAACCATGGACTCGGACTTGGAGGTGCTGATTCTCATCCCAGTCGCTTCACACTCAGCTGCGAACCGATCCAGTGAGAGCTGAAGATCCTGGCCAGATGAAGCCATCAGGACCACATCATCTGCAAAAAGCAGAGACCTAATCCTGCAGCCACCAAACCAGATCCCCTCAACGCCATGACTGCGCCTAGAAATTCTGTCCATAAAATTTATGAACAGAATCGGTGACAAAGGGCAGCCTTGGCGGAGTCCAACCCTCACTGGAAACGTGTCCGACTTACTACCGGCAATGCTGAGCAAGCTCTGGCACTGATCATACAGGGAGCGGACTGCCACAATCAGACAGTCCGATACCCCATACTCTCTGAGCACTCCCCACAGGACTTCCCGAGGGACACGGTCGAATGCCTTCTCCAAGTCCACAAAGCACATGTAGACTGGTTGGGCAAACTCCCATGCACCCTCAAGGACCCTGCCGAGAGTATAGAGCTGGTCCACAGTTCCACGACCAGGACGAAAACCACACTGTTCCTCCTGATTTCGAGGTTCGACTATCCGGCGTAGCCTCCTCTCCAGTACACCTGAATAGACCTTACCGGGAAGGCTGAGTAGTGTGATCCCACGATAGTTAGAACACACCCTCCGGTTCCCCTTCTTAAAGAGAGGAACCACCACCCCGGTCTGCCAATCCAGTGGTACCGCCCCCGATGTCCACGCGATGCTGCAGAGTCTTGTCAACCAAGACAGCCCCACAACATCCAGAGCCTTAAGGAACTCCGGGCGGATCTCATCTACCCCCCGGGCCTTGCCACCGAGGAGCTTTTTAACTACCTCAGCAACCTCAGCCCCAGAAATAGGAGAGCCCACCACAGATTCCCCAGGCACTGCTTCCTCATAGGAAGACGTGTTGGTGGGATTGAGGAGGTCTTCGAAGTATTCCCTCCACAGATCCACAACATCCTCAGTCGAGGTCAGCAGAACACCATCCTCGCCATACACGGTGTTGATAGTGCACTGCTTTCCCTTCCTGAGGCGGCGGATGGTGGTCCAGAATTGCTTCGAAGCCGCCCGGAAGTCGTTTTCCATGGCCTCACCGAACCCCTCCCATGTCCGAGTTTTTGCCTCTGCGACCGCTGAAGCCGCACACCGCTTGGCCTGTCGGTACTTGTCCGCTGCCTCAGGAGTCCTATGAGCCAAAAGAACCCGATAGGACTCCTTCTTCAGCTTGACGGCATCCCTCACCGCCGGTGTCCACCAACGGGTTCTAGGATTACCGCCACGACAAGCACCAACTACCTTGCGGCCACAGCTCCAATCAGCCGCCTCGACAATAGAGGCGCGGAACATGGTCCATTCGGACTCAATGTTCAGCACCTCCCTCGTGACATGTTCAAAGTTCTTCCGGAGGTGGGAATTGAAACTCTCTCTGACAGGAGACTCTGCCAGACGTTCCCAGCAAACCCTCACAATGCGTTTGGGCCTGCCAGGTCTGTCCGGCATCCTCCCCCACCATCGCAGCCAACTCACCACCAGGTGGTGATCGGTAGAAAGCTCCGCCCCTCTCTTCACCCGAGTGTCCAAAACATGAGGCCGCAAATCCGATGACACAACTACAAAGTCGATCATGGAACTGCGGCCTAGGGTGTCCTGGTGCCAAGTGCACATATGGACACCCTTATGTTTGAACATGGTGTTCGTTATGGACAATCTGTGACGGGCACAAAAGTCCAATAACATAAACCGCTCGGGTTCAGATCCGGGCAGCCATTCTTCCCAATCACGCCTCTCCAGGTTTCACTGTCGCTGCCAACATGAGCATTGAAGTCCCCCAGTAGAACGAGGGAATCACCCGGGGGAGCACTCTCAAGTACTCCCTCGAGTGAATCCAAAAAGGGTGGGTACTCTGAGCTGCGGTTTGGCGCATAAGCGCAAACCACAGTCAGGACCCGTTCCCCCACCCGAAGGCGGAGGGAAGCTACCCTCTCGTCCACCGGGTTGAACTCCAACGTACAGGCTCTGAGCCGGGGGGAAACAAGAATTGCCACCCCAGCCCGTCGCCTCTCACTGCCGGCAACGCCAGAGTGGAAGAGAGTCCATCCCCTCTCGAGAGAACTGGTTCCAGAGCCCTTGCTGTGCGTCGAAGTGAGTCCGACTATATCTAGCCGGAACTTCTCCACCTCGCGCACTAGCTCAGGCTCCTTCCCCCCCAGCGAGGTGACGTTCCACGTCCCAAGAGCTAGCTTCTGTAGCCGAGGATCGGACCGCCAAGTGCCCTGCCCTCGGCTGCCGCCCAGCTCACATCGCACCCGACCTCTATGACCCCTACTATGGGTGGTGAGCCCATTGGAGGGGGGACCCACGTTGCCTCTTCGGGCTGTGCCCGGCCGGGCCCCATGGGGACAGCCCCGGCCACCAGGCTCTCGCCATCGTGCCCCACCTCCGGGCCTGGCTCCAGAAGGGGGCCCCGGTG
Organism: Nerophis lumbriciformis; assembly: GCF_033978685.3. Lineage (NCBI taxonomy): Eukaryota > Metazoa > Chordata > Actinopteri > Syngnathiformes > Syngnathidae > Nerophis > Nerophis lumbriciformis. The sequence continues at coordinate 10,931,012 of NC_084560.2, read as the reverse complement.
ACCCGCGTCCGGGCAAGGGAAATCTGGGTTCCTTGCTTGTTTTCTTCATCGAGGTCTTCGATGAAGATGATTATTAATGATTATTTGCAAAAAAAAATATTTATCAGTTTGAACATCAAATATGTTGTCTTTGTAGCATATTCAACTGAATATGGGTTGAAAATGATTTGCAATTCATTGTATTCCGTTTATATTTACATCTAACACAATTTCCCAACTCATATAGAAATGGGGTTTGTAGATCGACCGGTAAATCGAGAGCTTTGCCTTCCGGCTCAGCTTCTTCTTCACCACAACGGATCGATACAGCGTCCGCATTACTGAAGACGGCGCACCGATCCGCCTGTCGATCTCACGATCCACTCTTCCCTCACTCGTGAACAAGACTCTGAGGTACTTGAACTCCTCCACTTGGGGCAAAATCTCCTCCCCAACCCGGAGATGGCACTCCACCCTTTTCCGGGCGAGAACCATGGTCTCGGACTTGGAGATGCTGATTCCCATCCAAGTCGCTTCACACTCGGCTGCGAACCGATCCAGTGAGAGCTGAAGATCTTGGCCAGATGAAGCCATCAGGACCACATCATTTGCAAAAAGCAGAGACCTAATCCTGCAGCCACCAAACCAGATACCCTCAACGCCTTGACTGCGCCTAGAAATTCTGTCCATAAAGGTTATGAACAGAATCGGTGACAAAGGGCAGCCCTGGAAATGGGTCCGACTTACTGCCGGCAATGCGGACCAAGCTCTGACACTGATTATACAGGGAGCGAACCGCCACAATAAGACAGTCTGTTACCCCATACTCTCTGAGTACTCCCCACAGGACTTCCCGGGGTACACGGTCAAATGCCTTCTCCAAGTCCACAAAGCACATGTACACTGGTTGGGCAAACTCCCATGCACCCTCAAGGACCCTGCCGAGAGTATAGAGCTGGTCCACAGTTCCACGACCAGGACGAAAACCACACTGTTCCTCCTGAATCCGAGGTTCGACTATCCGGCGTAGCCTCATCTCCAGTACACCTGAATAGACCTTACCGGGAAGGCTGAGGAGTGTGATCCCACCATAGTGGGAACACACCCTCCGGGTCCCTATCTTAAAGAGAGGAACCACCACCCCGGTCTGCCAATCCATAGGTACCGCCCCCGATGTCCACGCGATGTTGCAGAGTCTTGTCAACCAAGACAGCCCCACAACATCCAGAGCCTGAAAGGAACTCCGGGCGGTTCTCATCCACCCCCGGGGCCTTGCCACTGAGGAGCTTTTTAACTACCTCGGCAACCTCAGCCCCAGAAATAGGAGAGCCCACCACAAATTCCCCAGGCCCTGCTTCCTCATAGGAAGACGTGCTGGTAGGATTGAGGAGGTCTTCGAAGTATTCCCTCCACCGATCCACAACATCCGCAGTCGAGGTCAGCAGAACACCATACTCACCATACATGGTGTTGACATTGCACTGCTTCTCCTTCCTGAGGCGGCGGTTGGTGGTCCAGAATCGCTTCGAAGCCATCCGGAAGTTGTTTTCTATGGCTTCCCCGAACTCCTCCCATGTCCGAGTTTTTGCCTCCGCGACCGCTGAAGCCGCACATCGCTTGGCCTGTCGGTACCTGTCTGCTGCCTCCGGAGTCCTATGAGCCAAAAGAGCCCAATAGGACTCTTTCTTCAGCTTGACGGCATCCCTTACCGAACACCAGCGGGTTCTAGGATTACCGCCACGACAGGCACCAACCACCTTGCGGCCACAGCTCCAATCGGCCGCCTCGACAATAGAGGCACGGAACATCGTCCACTCGGACTCAATGTCCAGTGCCTCCCTCGTGAAACGTTCAAAGTTCTTCCGGAGGTGGGAATTGAAACTCTCTCTGACAGGAGACTCTGCCAGGCGTTCCCAGCAAACCCTCACAATGCGTTTGGGCCTGCCAGGTCTGTCCGGCATCCTCCCCCACCATCGCAGCCAACTCACCACCAGGTGGTGATCGGTAGAAAGCTCCGCCCCTCTTTTCACCCGAGTGTCCAAAACATGAGACCGCAAATCCGATGACACAACTACAAAGTCGATCATGGAACTGCGGCCTAGGGTGTCCTGGTGCCAAGTGCACATATGGACACCCTTATGTTTGAACATGGTGTTTGTTATGGACAATCTGTGACGAGCACAAAAGTCCAATAACAAAACACCACTCGGGTTCAGATCCGGGCGGCCATTCTTCCCAATCACGCCTCTCCAGGTTTCACTGTCGTTGCCAACATGAGCGTTGAAGTCACCCAGTATAACGAGGGAATCACCTGGGGGAGCACTCTCCAGTACTCCCTCGAGTGAATCCAAAAAAGGTGGGTACTCTGAGCTGCCGTTTGGCGCGTAAGCGCAAACAACAGTCAGGACCCGTCCCCCCACCCGAAGGCGGAGGGAGGCTACCCTCTCATCCACCGGGTTGAACTCCAACGTGCAGGCTTTGAGCCGGGGGGCAACAAGAATTGCCACCCCAGCCCGTCGCCTCTCACTGCCGGCAACGCCAGAGTGGAAGAGAGTCCAGCCCCTCTCAAGAGAACTGGTTCCAGAGCCCTTGCTGTGCATCGAAGTGAGTCCGACTATATCTAGCCGGAACTTCTCCACCTCACGCACTAGCTCAGGCTCCTTCCCCCCCAGCGAGGCGACGTTCCACGTCCCAAGAGCTAGCTTATGTAGCCGAGGATCGGACCGCCAAGTGCCCTGCCTTCGGCTGCTGCCCAGCTCACACTGCACCCGACCTCTATGGCCCCTGCTGTGGGTGGTGAGCCCATTGGAGGGGGGACCCACGTTGCCTCTTCAAGCTGTGCCCGGCCGGGCCCCACGCGGACAGGCCCGGCCACCAGGTGCTCGCCATTGTGCCCCACCTCCGGGCCTGGCTCCAGAGGGGGGCCCCGGTGACCCGCGTCTGGGCGAGGGAAATCTGGGTTCCTTGTTCGTGTTCTTCATAGAGGTCTTCGAGCTGCTCTTTGTCTGATCCCTCACCTAGGACCAGTTTGCCTTGGGAGACCCTACCAGGGGGCATAGAAGCCCCCGGACAACATAGCTCCTAGGATCATTGGGACACGCAAACTCCTCTACCACGTTAATGTGGCAGCTCAGAGAGGAGATGTTTATCCATCTTGATTCTAAATCTATTCATAATTTTCAAACATTGTTTGAAAAAAATAAATGAATAAATCGTAAAATCTATGACATTGTAACAATAAAATTGCATTTGTGATTTTTTTGTGTAACCAAGTAATTTGCTCTGATTATTCATGATTAATCTGATTATAAAAAAATAATCATAATCACTAATACTACGACTAGACTACTAGTCGTACTACTACTACTTGACTGTACTACTATATTTCAAATGTTTACATCCTTTTTTGAAACATTACTGAAAAGATTAGAATATATTTTATTTAAAAAGGTGTAAATTAGGAAAGAGAATATGAGTTCATGACTAAAATTCATAGAACCCAAACCAAAATATTAATTAATATCAGCCTTTGTCTCCTTGTGCACACTTTTCCTTGTCTGTGTCATGGTTTGTTGTTCTGTTTGAGCTGTGTCTCAGGCCAATAGTTTGTTCCTCTGACTCCACTTCTTCTGATCAGGCTTGTTCATTGTCTTCATGAGTTCACCTGCTCTGTCCAGCTGATCAGTATCTGGTTTTCTCTCGGCTTGATGTTATTGATTCTTGCACAGGGTCCTCCCTTCTGCCCTGCACATCATCGTGTTCCACAGCGAGCTAGACAAGGTGACAGTGCATTGATGAAATGCCTGAAGGGGGCTAATCCTCAGATAAACCTATCACTCGAAATCAGGTTTATTGTGGTTTGAGAACTCTGCTCCAAAGGACCTTTTCATCGGGTAAAATGGATTATTTTCATCTGAGATGGTCAACATGTAATGTTTCTGACAATATATAGTAGAGCTTCGATTTACGAACCCCTTTATCTGCAAAGTTTGCAAATTACGGACTTTCAGATCGAGCCAAATATGCCTCCAAGTTTGAAAGCTTCATTCATGTTGTGTTACTCCTGCAGGCAAAAAGCAGGGCACAGTGTTGATGTCACTTGCTGCACAATACACCACAAGTCACTTTTTAGGGCTTCAGATTAAAGGCCTACTGAAATAAGATTTTCTTATTTAAACGGGGATAGCAGGTCCATTCTATGTGTCATACTTGATCATTTCGCGATATTGCCATATTTTTGCTGAAAGGATTTAGTAGAGAACATCGACGATAAAGTTCACAACTTTTGGGCGCTGATAAAAAAAAGCCTTGCCTGTACCGGAAGTAGCAGACGAGTAGCGTGACATCACAGGTTGTGGAGCTCCTCACATCCGCACATTGTTTACAATCATGGTCACCAGCAGCGAGAGCGATTCGGACCGAGAAAGCGACAATTTCCCCATTAATTTGAGCGAGGATGAAAGATTCGTGGATGAGGAAAGTGAGAGTGAAGGACTAGAGGGAAGTGGGAGCGATTCAGATAGGGAAGACGCTCTGAGAGGCGGGTGGGACCTGATATTCAGCTGGGAATGACTAAAACAGTAAATGAACACAAGACATATACAGGTAAAAGCCAGTAAATTAGAATATTTTGAAAAACTTGATTTATTTCAGTAATTGCATTCAAAAGGTGTAACTTGTACATTATATTTATTCATTGCACACAGACTGATGCATTCAAATGTTTATTTCATTTAATTTTGATGATTTGAAGTGGCAACAAATGGAAATCCAAAATTCCGTGTGTCACAAAATTAGAATATTACTTAAGGCTAATACAAAAAAGGGATTTTTAGAAATGTTGGCCAACTGAAAAGTATGAAAATGAAAAATATGAGCATGTACAATACTCAATACTTGGTTGGAGCTCCTTTTGCCTCAATTACTGCGTTAATGCGGCGTGGCATGGAGTCGATGAGTTTCTGGCACTGCTCAGGTGTTATGAGAGCCCAGGTTGCTCTGATAGTGGCCTTCAACTCTTCTGCGTTTTTGGGTCTGGCATTCTGCATCTTCCTTTTCACAATACCCCACAGATTTTCTATGGAGCTAAGGTCAGGGGAGTTGGCGGGCCAATTTAGAACAGAAATACCATGGTCCGTAAACCAGGCACGGGTAGATTTTGCGCTGTGTGCAGGCGCCAAGTCCTGTTGGAACTTGAAATCTCCATCTCCATAGAGCAGGTCAGCAGCAGGAAGCATGAAGTGCTCTAAAACTTGCTGGTAGACGGCTGCGTTGACCCTGGATCTCAGGAAACAGAGTGGACCGACACCAGCAGATGACATGGCACCCCAAACCATCACTGATGGTGGAAACTTTACACTAGACTTCAGGCAACGTGGATCCTGTGCCTCTCCTGTCTTCCTCCAGACTCTGGGACCTCGATTTCCAAAGGAAATGCAAAATTTGCTTTCGTCAGAAAACATGACTTTGGACCACTCAGCAGCAGTCCAGCTGGTGTCGGTCCACTCTGTTTCCTGTGATCCAGGGTCAACGCAGCCGTCTACCAGCAAGTTTTAGAGCACTTTATGCTTCCTGCTGCTGACCTGCTCTATGGAGATGGAGATTTCAAGTTCCAACAGGACTTGGCGCCTGCACACAGCGCAAAATCTACCCGTGCCTGGTTTACGGACCATGGTATTTCTGTTCTAAATTGGCCCGCCAACTCCCCTGACCTTAGCCCCATAGAAAATCTGTGGGGTATTGTGAAAAGGAAGATGCAGAATGCCAGACCCAAAAACGCAGAAGAGTTGAAGGCCACTATCAGAGCAACCTGGGCTCTCATAACACCTGAGCAGTGCCAGAAACTCATCGACTCCATGCCACGCCGCATTAACGCAGTAATTAAGGCAAAAGGAGCTCCAACCAAGTATTGAGTATTGTACATGCTCATATTTTTCATTTTCATACTTTTCAGTTGGCCAACATTTCTAAAAATCCCTTTTTTGTATTAGCCTTAAGTAATATTCTAATTTTGTGACACACGGAATTTTGGATTTTCATTTGTTGCCACTTCAAATCATCAAAATTAAATGAAATAAACATTTGAATGCATCAGTCTGTGTGCAATGAATAAATATAATGTACAAGTTACACCTTTTGAATGCAATTACTGAAATAAATCAAGTTTTTCAAAATATTCTAATTTACTGGCTTTTACCTGTATATACTCTATTAGTGCATCTGCCTCACAATACGAAGGTCCTGAGTAGTCTTGGGTTCAATCCCGGGCTCGGGATCTTTCTGTGTGGAGTCTGCATGTCCTCCCCGTGACTGCGTGGGTTCCCTCCGGGTACTCCGGCTTCCTCCCACTTCCAAAGACATGCACCTGGGGATAAGTTGATTGGCAACACTAAATTGGCCCTAGTGTGTGGATGTGAGTGTGAATGTTGTCTGTCTATCTGTGTTGGCCCTGCGATGAGGTGGCGACTTGTCCAGGGCGTACCCCGCCTTCCGCCCGATTGTAGCTGAGATAGGCTCCAGCGCCCCCCGCGACCCCAAAGGGAATAAGCGGTAGGAAATGGATGGGATGGATAGCCACAACACAACCAGGCTTATAATTAATATGCCACAAATTAATCCCGCATAACAAACACCTCCCCCCTCCCGTCCATATAACCCACCAATACAACTCAAACACCTGCACAACACACTCAACCCCACAGCCCAAAGTACCGTTCACCTCCCCAAAGTTCATACAGCACATATATTTCCCCAAAGTCCCCAAAGTTACGTACGTGACATGCACATAGCGGCACGCACGTACGGGCAAGCGATCAAATGTTTGGAAGCCGCAGCTGCATGCGTACTCACGGTACCACGTCTGCGTATCCAACTCAAAGTCCTCCTGGTAAGAGTCTCTGTTGTCCCAGTTCTCCACAGGCCAATGGTAAAGCTTGACTGTCATCTTTCGGGAATGTAAACAATGAAACACCGGCTGTGTTATCCGGCACAACAGTCAGGTGGTGCATTCTATGGCGGGGGTGCGTTATCCGGCACAACACCTGCCGCAATACACCGCTTCCCACCTACAGCTTTTTCTTTGCTGTCTCAATTGTTCATTGAACAAATTGCAAAAGATTCACCAACACAGATGTCCAGAATAATGTGGAATTTTACGATGAAAACAGACGACTTAATAGCTGGCCACCATGCTGGCCCAAAATGTCCTCTACAATCCGTGACGTCACACGCAGGCGTCATCATACCGAGACGTTTTCAGCAGGATATTTCGCGCAAAATTTAAAATTGCACTTTAGTAAGCTAACCTGGCCGTATTGGCATGTGTTGCAATGTTAAGATTTCATCATTGATATATAAACTATCAGACTGCGTGGTCGGTAGTAGTGGGTTTCAGTAGGCCTTTAAGCGTGTGTTACTTTTTTTTCCCAGTTTCTTTGCCTTTTTTTAAATGTATTTTATTAAACAAAACCAGTTTTCTTTTAAGTAATATAGATTTTTTTTCAGAACTGTTTATCTATTTTATGGAGGAATGTAGTTAATCTTAGAACAGCCAATGTTATTAAAAAATATTGATTTTGCATCGAGAATCATTTTGAATCGAGAATCGATACTGAATTGAATCGTTACCTCAAAGAATCGAAACGAATGATGTCAATCGATCAATCAAAGTTATTTATATAGCCCTGAATCACAAGTGTCTCAAAAGGCTGCACAAGCCACAACGACATCATCGGTAAAATACAATCAGCAAGATAGGCTGGAGCTAGACTGTGTAGTATTTTATACGTAAGTAGTAAAACCTTAAAGTTGCATCTTAAGTGCACAGGAAGCCAGTGCAGGTGTAATATAATCAAACTTTCTTGTTCTTGTCAAAAGTCTAGCAGCCGCATTTTTTACCAACTGTAATCTTTTAATGCTAGACATAGGGAGACCCGAAAAAAATACGTTACAGTAATCGAGACGAGACGTAACGAACGCATGAATGATGATCTCAGCGTCGCTGGTAGACAAAATGGAACAAATGTTAGCGATATTATGGAGATGAAAAAAGGCAATTTTAGTAACACTCTTGATGTGTGACTCAAACGAGAGAGTTGGGTCGAAGATAATACCCAGATTCTTTACCGAGTCGCTTTGTGTAATTGTTTGGTTGTCAAATGTTAAGGTGGTATTATTAAATAAATGTCGGTGTCTAGCAGGACCGATAATTAGCATTTCCGTTTTCTTAGCGTTGAGTTGCAAAAAGTTAGCAGACATCCATTGTTTAATTTCATTAAGACACGCTTTCAGCTGACTACAATCTGGCGTGTTGGTCAGCTTTAGGGGCATGTCATCAGCATAACAGTGAAAGCTAACACCGTATTTGCGTAGGATGTCACCTAGCGGCAGCATGTAGATACTGAAGAGTGCAAGGCCAAGAACCGAACCCTGTGGAACTCCGCACATTACCTAAACATACTCCGAAGTCACATTGTTATGGGAATCCCACTGCATGCTGTCAGTAAGATAGGAGTTAAACCAAGACAAGGCTAAGTCTGACATACCAATACGTGTTTTGATACGTTCTAATGAAATATTATGATTGACGGTATCGAAAGCAGCGCTAAGATCAAGAAGCAGCAACAGAGATGACGCATCAGAATCCATCGTTAGCAATAGATCATTGGTCATTTTTGCGAGGGCTGTCTCCGGATTGAAAGGGTTCACAGAGATTGTTAGACACTAAGTGTTCATTTAGCTGCTGTGCAACAATTTTTTTCAAGGATTTTCGAAATAAAGGGAAGGTGAGACACTGGCTGGTAGTTTACCATGAGGTCAGGATCGAGGTTAGGTCTTTTGAGCAGAGGATGAATAACCGCTCTTTTGAATGCCAGGGGAACAGTGCCAGAGGAAAGTGATACGTTTATGATATTTAGCACTGGCGGTCCTAATATTACAAACAGTTCCTTGATAAGTTTCCCAGGAAGTGGGTCAAGTAAACATGTTGTTTGTTTTACCCCATTTACACGCCGCAGGAGTTATAAGTTCCTCTAATTTTATTTCATCAAAAAGAGAGATACTATTTTGGAGGTCAATATCCGTCATGTATACATTCGTATCTGTGTTAATAGAACCCAGTTGTAGCTGGGACGTGTTGTCTTTAATCTCCTTTCTAATGAGTTCAATGTTCTTAATTAAAGAAATTCATAAAGTCATCTGCCATGTGGTAGCCTAAGATTCACAGCCCTAATTAATGGCGCTCACATGTATGGAAGAATTGTCCACCGCAAGTTTTAATTGTGATGAGACTGTACTTTTCTGTAAAATATTTGCCAGAGCAGGCTTATTTCATAGTGGAGAAAAAGACACTACCTCTCGTTCAGCAGCACAGGAGCTCACACGCGTACACACAGCCCCCTTCCTTCAATCCAGCTCCTCTGCTGAAGTCAGATTTTGCTTTTTGAAATGTTTATTATTGTACCATATGGTTGTTAAAGTTAGGATTTTTGTGTTTTCTGGTCGTTTGTGAGGGCACCAAAAGGACTTGTGTGTGCGCATTATTTTAGCTTGGTAATAAATAGAAAGTTGTTATATTATTATGTTTGTTTGATACACAGTACTTTATATTGTGTTCAAAGTGTACAAACCTTTTTAAAATATGGACCTTTGTCAAGGCTGGAACCCATTATTCATATTTAGATAGTTTCTTATGGAGAAATTTGCTTAATTTCACAAACTTTTCAAATTACGAACACCGTTCAAGAACCAGAGGTTTCACTGTGTAGCTTTTGCAAAAATAAATGTTAAGCTCTATTGTCTGTTAAAAAACGCAGACTTGTGTCCATGTCCTGACCAAAACCTCTCTATACAGACTAACAAACACAACTTTGTGGGGATTTAAGCCCTGATTTTAGTCTGATTTTAACAGTCTGGTATCTTACATATGCACACAAGGAATACAGAGACCAGTTTAGTAACAACCATTGTACTTCTGCCCGCGTGACAGGACTCAGCCACTCAGTCTGTCGAGTATTTCATCAGCTTGGCATGTGGAGTGATTGAATATGTAGAGTAGGCGGTAAGGACAGAACTCCATGGAAGCAGTTGACGGAAAACATTTAACAGTATGCTTTAAGACAGGGGTCGGCAACCCAAAATGTTGAAAGAGCCATATTGGACCACAAATACAAAAAAGTAATCGGTCTGGAGCCGCAAAAAATTAAAAGACTTATGTAAGTGTTATAATGATGGCAACACATGATGTAAGTGGCTAATTAGCTACATTAGCTTACTATCAAAATGACTTTAAAAGTCTTATATAAGTGTTATAATGAAAAAAACACATGATGTAAGTGTCTATATTAGCATACTTGCCAACCTTGAGACCTCCGATTTCGGGAGGTGGGGGGTGGGGGGCGGGCCGGGGGGGGGGGGGGGGGGGGGCGTGGTTGGAGGCGGGGCGTGGTTGGGGGCGTGGTTAAGAGGGGAGGAGTATATTTACAGCTAGGATTCACCAAGTCAAGTATTTCATATATATATATATATATAAGAAATACTAAGTCAAGTATTTCTAATATATATAAATAAAAGAAATACTTGAATTTCAGTGTTCATTTATTTACACATATACACACACATAACACTCATCTACTCATTGTTGAGTTAAGGGTTGAATTGTCCATCCTTGTTCTATTTGTCACTATTTTTCTAGCCATGCTGAACGCCCTCACTAATGATGCATTGCTGTGTGGCACGCAAAAAGTGCTTTCATCAAATGCACTAGATGGCAGTATTGTCCTGTTTAAGAGTGTCACAACATTGCTGTTTACGGCAGACGAACTGCTTTGCGGTAGACGAAATGCTGTTGTTGTGTGTTGTTACCACGCTGGGAGGACGTTAATGAAACTGCCTAACAATAAACCCACATAAGAAACCAAGAACTCGCCCTCGATCATTCTACATGTATAACGTGATTGGGCAGGCACGCTGTTTATATTGTGTGCATGAATTTCGGGAGATTTTCGGGAGAAAATTTGTCCCGGGAGGTTTTTGGGAGAGGCGCTGAATTTCGGGAGTCTCCCGGAAAATCCGGGAGGGTTGGCAAGTATGATATTAGCTATATTAGCCTACTATCAAAATGAGTGCGTCGCAGGCTGACGCAAATCTTTGTTGACAGAAATGTTGAAATGTAATATTTATTCTACACATTTTTACAACATTGGAAAACATTAGTAAAACTTCCCCGGAGGGTGAGATAACTCCTGGAAATAACTGTCTTAGAATGGCCAAATGTATAGATGTGTGTGTGTAAGTTAAAGGAAATGACAGGCTGTCTTCTTCTGATGGATTTATTTAAATCTTTGCAAGCTGGGTAACGTTTGCTGTGGTCTGGAACAACATGGCGCACAAACAACTACCGTATTTTTCGGACTATAAGTCGCAGTTTTTTTCATAGTTTGGCCGGGCTCCAGTGCGACTTATATATGTTTTTTTCCTTCTTTATTATGCATTTTCGGCAGGTGCGACTTATACTCCGGTGCGACTTATACTCCGTAAAATACGGTATCAGAAATGTAGCCAATATTACATACAGATAATGTGTCATGAAACAAAAATAAACTAAATACACAGAGGACATAAGTAAAGGAAATTAAATGAGCTCAAATATAGCTACAAACGAGGCATAATGATGCAATATGTACATACAGCTAGCCTAAATAGCATGTCATCATGGATTAGCTTGCAGTCATGCAGTGACCAAATATTCCTGATTAGCACTCCATAACAAGTCAATAACATCAACACAGCTCACCTTTGTGCATTCACGCACAGTATAAAATATTTGGTGGACAAAATGAGACAAAGTAGTGGCATAAAACACGTCTTTCTGTGGCAGCGTCGGAGAAAGTTGTACATACAAACAAACCTTTGAGTCACAGTCCATACAACGGTGAGTTCAAGGGCCGCTGAAATTAGTCGGACAAAACGGCACTCCATGAGTGAACCACAAACATATTCAACAGTGAGCTTTCTAACAATTATGAAGGTTTGTGTCATGTTTGTCCTACAGAAACCATATTAAAACAAAAACCAAAATTCCCTCCATTTTTTTTCTATTTCCATACATCTTTGAAAAAGCTCCATGGAGCCACCAAGGCGCCGCTAATGAGCCACATGTGGCTTTAGATCCGCAGGTTGCTGACCCCCATTTTAAAACAACAAAACAGCTTTGTATTGAAATACAAAAATTACAAAATGTTGGAAAAGTTTAAACAAAATTACAGTGGTTCTATGACCAAGCGTATACTTCAAAAACTTGTATTCCAATTCAAGGATAATTGGTTCTTGGAACCCCAAAACACCACAATTTTAACATGTCTTTCAAAAAATGTTTTGTTGTCTCTTACTTTGTAGCTCATACTTGCCAACCTTGAGACCTCCAATTTCGGGGGGTGGGGGGTGGGTGCGGGGGGCGTGGTTGGGGAGGAGGCGTGGTTGGGGGCGTGGTTAAGAGGGGAGGAGTATATTTACAGCTAGAATTCACCAAGTCAAGTATTTCATATATATGTATATATATATATATATATATATATATATATATATATATATATATATATATATATATATATCCCTGCGACTCCGAAGGGAATAAGCAGTAGAAAATGGATGGATGGATATATAGCAGAAAGAAATATAAGAAATAATTGACTTTCAGTGAATTCTAGCTATATATATATATATATATATATATATATATATATATATATATATATATATATATATATATATATATATATATATATATATAAATAAAATAAATACTTGAATTTCAGTGTTCATTTATTTACACATATACACACACATAACACTCATCTACTCATTGTTGAGTTAAGGGTTGAATTGTCCATCCTTGTTCTATTCTCTATGTCACTATTTTTCTAACCATGCTGAACACCCTCTCTGATGATGCATTGCTGTGTGGCGCGCACAGAAGTGCTTTCATCAAATGCACTAGATGGCAGTATTGTCCTGTTTAAGAGTGTCACAACATTGCTGTTTACGGCAGACGAACTGCTTTACTGTAGACGCTCTTTATATTGTGGGAAAGCGGACTCAGGTCCGCATGGAGCTGGAGGGGGCGTGGCCTCCAGCTCCGCCTGAATTTCGGGAGATTTTCGGGAGAAAATTTGTCCCAGGAGATTTTCGGGAGAGGCGCTGAATTTCGGGAGTCTCCCGGAAAATCCGGGAGGGTTGGCAAGTATGTTGTAGCTGCATGTAGAAATAGCGCTGCTGAAGTGGCAGCTGGTTGCATCACCTCTGTTTCTTTTATGTTTGTGTTCTTTAACGTTCTGTGCTCCCTCCTGGTTGTTGCGTTTTATTTCCTATATTGAACAAAGAGTGCACGGTCTACCAAGTCAAACTCCTTGTGTGTCAAACTTGGCTAACTAAGCTCATTCTGAAAAATAAAAACTTAACTGTGGAGGTTGCCCTCCCGTGGGTCCTCCGGACCACCAAGCATCGACACGAGAGCCCGGGTTTCAAGATGCAACATTGTTTTTTTAGCCATCATTTAGCTTTTCAGCACAAAGTGTCTCTCTCGCGCTCTCACCCCAGCTCCAACAACTTAAACAGAGCGACAGGTGATTAGATAATGAGGTCCACCTGGGCCATCTACGCACCTGTCGCTGACTTCGAGGCCGGTCCTGGCACACACACGCAGGCCCACAGGCCACGCCCCCTCCACACTAACTTGTTTGAAAAAGTAGAATCAAATGCACTACAAACAGCTAGAGTAGTTTTTTGAAGTAATAATGTACAGCTTTGACCCTGGGGAGCGGAATTCTGCGATGTCTTGGGCTGCTTCTCCGTCGTGTGACAGTAGGAATTGTTTTACTTGTTTGTGTTGCACACAAACGTCTTTGAAAAGACAGCCAAAAATATACATACAGTATATCTGACCATAACACCCAGTGAGCACCCGCCCAACTATTTGAGACACACTGCTCTAAAGTCCCTTAACCATAGGGCCATTGTTGGGCCGCCAGCGCCACAGAGAGGGCTGCCAAAAATGATCAGTTTCTCAGGTGTAGTTCATATGGGCCACAGCAGTACTCAATTGCAATACACTTTTACACCACTTGTGGCAGTAATGACAATATCCAAAAAACAGAAGAAGTGTCGAGCTAAAGTCATAGATAAGTTTCTTAAGCGCCGAAAATATGACTAAATTGATTAAATAATTGAGTTTGAATGTATTTATTTTAGCAATGCATGATTGCATGTACATTTATTTTTAACAGTTTTATGAGTCCCTTCTTTTGCAGTATATTTGATTAGTATTTATGTGACCTAAGCCTTGATAATAATCTTTGTGATCAACGCATGGTTTGTAATCATTTGAAAAGGTTTATCCTGCTAAACTGTAAGCAGATTAGATATGATTATTGAAAATTATTAAAATCAAGAGTACGAATATTTGAGTGGAAAAGTTGGGCCGCCAGGTCAAAAAGGTTAAAGGGGAACATTATCACCAGACCTATGTAAGCGTCAATATATACCTTGATGTTGCAGAAAAAAGTCCATATATTTTTTTAACCGATTTCCGAACTCTAAATGGGTGAATTTTGGCGAATTAAACGCCTTTCTAATATTCGCTCTCGGAGCAATGACGTCACAACGTGGCGTCACATCGGTAAGCAATCCGCCATTTTCTCAAACACCGAGTCAAATCAGCTCTGTTATTTTCCGTTTTTTCGACTGTTTTCCATACCTTGGAGACATCATGCCTCGTCGGTGTGTTGACGGATGGTGTAACGACACGAACAGGGACGGATTCAAGTTGCACCAGTGGCCCAAAGATGCGAAAGTGGCAAGAAATTGGACGTTGGTTCCGCACACTTTACCGACGAAAGCTATGCTACGACAGAGATGGCAAGAATGTGTGGATATCCTGCGACATTCAAAGCAGATGCATTTCCAACGATAAAGTCAAAGAAATCTGCCGCCAGACCCCCGTTGAATCTGCCGGAGTGTGTGAGCAATTCAGGGACAAAGGGCCTCGGTAGCACGGCAAGTAATGGCGGCAGTTTGTTCCCGCAGACGAGCGAGCTAAACCCCCTATCGACCCTAGCTTCCCTGGCCTGCTGACATCAACTCCAAAACTGGACAGATCAGCTTTCAGGAAAAGAGCGCGGATGAGGGTATGTCTCCAGAATATATTAATTGATGAAAATTGGGCTGTCTGCACTCTCAAAGTGCATGTTGTTGCCAAATGTATTTCATATGCTGTAAACCTAGTTCATAGTTGTTAGTCCTTTAATGCCAAACAAACACATACCAATCGTTGGTTGGAAGGCGATCGCCGAATTTGTCCTCGCTTTCTCTCGTCGTGTCGTTTTCGTCGGTTTCGCTTGCATACGGTTCAAACCGATATGGCTCAATAGCTTCAGTTTCTTCTTCAATTTCGTTTTCGCTACCTGCCTCCACACTACAACCATCCGTTTCAATACATGCGTAATCTGTTGAATCGCTTAAGCCGCTGAAATCAGAGTCTGAAGCCGAGCTAATGTCGCTATAGCTTGCTGTTCTTTCCGCCATGTTTGTTTGTGTTGGCTTCACTATGTGACGTCACAGGAAAATGGACGGGTGGTTAAAATCAGGCACTTTGAAGCTTTTTTTAGGGATATTGCGTGATGGGTAAAATTTTGAAAAAAACTTCGAAAAATATAATAAGCCACTGGGAACTGATTTTTAATGGTTTTAACCATTCTGAAATTGTGATAATGTTCCCCTTTAAGAACCCCTGCTCTATATGGTACTAGTACTTTTACCTGAGTGCAACTCTACCCGCCTCTTCCTTATTTGTGTTGTTTCCCTTGTAAACCACACAACAGCCTTGCTCTGTGCTAAAGCCAACATCATTGTCATGTTTTACGTAAAAAAAACCCACATTATTCCTTATTTCTCCAGCATCGTATCCATGACACCCATGTTTTTTTGTTTTTTTTCACCCCGTTCCAAAAGTCATTTTTAATATAATGTGAATCATTCATTCACTTGTGCCCCTGATACTATTTTCATCTTCATTTATTTTCTTTTGTTTTGTTCCTCACATTGTCACAGATGTATCTTATCTCAAGGTTCACATCCACCCCCCACATATTCCTCTTCATTTTTCATAAAACGGTTACCAGTGTGTTATTATAGTTGAAGATGAAAGGATGCAAGCCCACACCCCACAACCATTCTGTCATGATTTGATGCTCGTCTCTTCTTTAAGCCGAGCTTGGGTATAATACTATAATCCCCAAATCTTAGCAATTTTTCATAAAGACTCGTAGGAAACAATTGCGTGAGGGATAGACGCCAAATTGAATCACCAGCCGAGGAATGCAATTATCTTGGCGGAGGAGAAGCATATGTTTGGGGATCAGAGTGACGGTTGATGCCCCCATGCCCCTCCTTCAGTGGAACGCAAAAGGATAAAAATTATGTTATACCAGTAAATAAATATATATATATATATATTTACAAAACCAGTGAAGTTGGCACGTTGTGTAAATGGTAAATAAAAACAGAATACAATGATTTGCAAATCCTTTTCAACCTATATTCAATTGAATAGAAAACAAGATACTTAACGTTCCAACTGGTAAACTTAGTTATTTTTTGCAAATATTAGCTCATTTGGAATTTGATGCCTGCAACATAATTAAAAAAAGCTGGCACGAGTGGCAAAAAAGACTGAGAAAGTTGAGGAATGCTCATCAAACACTTATTTGGAACATCCCACAGGTGAACAGGCTAATTGGGAACAGGTGGGTGCCATGATTGGGTATAAAAGCAGCTTCCATGAAATGCTCAGTCATTCACAAACAAGGATGTGGCGAGGGTCACAACTTTGTGAACAAATGCGTGAGCAATTTGTCCAACAGTTTTAAGAACAACATTTCTCAATTAGCTATTGCAAATAATTTAGGGATTTCACCATCCACGGTCTGTAATATCATCAAAAGGTTCAGAGAATCTGGAGAAATCACGGCAAGGCTGAAAACCAACATAGGATGCCCGTGACCTTTGATCCCTCAGGCGGTACTGCATCAAAAACCTACATCAGTGTGTAAAAAATATCACCACATGGGCTCAGGAACACTTCAGAAAACCACTGTTTGCAATGTGCTGCTGCCATTAAATTCTAAGTTAATGATTATTTGCAAAAAAAGTAAGTTTCTCAGTTCGAACATTAAATATCTTGTCTTTGCAGTCTATTCAATTGAATATAAGTTGAAAAGGATTTGCAAATCATTGTATTCTGTTTATTTTTATGAATTACACAACATGCCAACTTCACTGGTTTTGGGTTTTGTGTGTATATATATATATATATATATATATATATATATATATATATATATATATATATATATATATATATATATATGTGTATATATCAGTGACGTGCAGTCACTAGAGGCAGGTGTGGCGGGGCCTCACCTGCCATCATGGAAAGAAAAAAAAAGTAAAAAGAAAAACAAATGAATTTTCACATTTGCCGTTCAAATACTGAGAAGAGACGGTGCGGTGAACAGCAGCCAGTTGAGGCACGTCACTCAGTGCCGCAACATGGATTGCGCAATGACTCGGCTAACTGCTGGCCTGCTGTGCAGTGAGACTGTATTGCTATATGAATTATATTATACATTTCCATAGTTTAGTTAGCTGAGGTATATAATGTACAGTGTATTTTGTCAACAACTGTATGTGTGTAACGTATTTCTTGTGCTGAGCGATCATAAAACGGCTGCAAAAGACGCACTGGCTGAGGCTCGCCTCCTGCACCCCCGCCGTAGAATTGTTATATCAACTAAAGCCCACACTTAAACTTTCCACGTGCAAGATTGAATCTATTTTAAAAAATTATTTCATAAGAAGCCAAAAAGTGCAAAAACAATAATGTTGGTGTTGGAGGAGTTGTGAATGACTGCAGGGACACAACATTAGATACACCTGCAGACTGCAGGTGTACCTAATTCACAACTCCTCCAACACGAACATTATTGTTTTTGCACTTTTTGGCTTCTTATTAAATAACTTTTGTAACCTATTTTCATGGGCTTTCCTCTTTGTGATGTTAAGTTCCTGTTATGCGCTGTTATACAGTATGTGCCTTGAGCTCTTATTTTGAAGGCGCTAAGAGCGGAAGTGATGTCACTTTGCGGAGGTTTTTGAAAGAAGGTAAATAAAGTGGTCCTCGTGTAAACTGGAGCCTCCGTGTTTGTTATTTTGTAGTTTCATACAGTATAGGCGACATTTATAAACCCTCGGTTACACTTTTTTAAATAGATTCAATCTTGCACGTGGAAAGTTTAAGTGAGGGCTTTAGTTGCGGCGCATGGACTTAATTTCTAAGTAAAGGTAAGACCATAATAACGTATTTTTTTATTAAATGTGCTTTTTTGTGTGCTACAGTTTGTATGTGTAAAGTTAAAGTTAAGTTAAAGTACCAATGATTGTCACACACTAGGTGTAATGAAATTTGTCCTCTGCATTTGACCCATCCCCTTGTTCACCCCCTGGGAGGTGAGGGGAGCAGTGGGCAGCAGCGGCGCCGCGCCTGGGAATCATTTTTGGTGATTTAACCCCCAATTCCAACCCTTGATGCTGAGTGCCAAGCAGGGAAGAATGCTGGTATGAGCTTTTAAACATAACCCGTTAACTGCTGCCAATCAAATGGTGAATAAGATACTCTTTAGGGTTCATATGTTTGTAAACTGACTGTGATGAAGTCAGTGCCTCACCAGCCATCAACCTCACCGCACGTCACTGATATATATATATATATATATATATATATATATATATATATATATATACGCAGGGGGGCAAAAAGTATTTAGTCAGTCACCAATTGTGGAAGTTCTCCCACTTAAAAAGATGAGAGAGTCCTGTAATTTTCATCATAGGTATACCTCAACTATGAGAGACAACTGAGGAAAAAAAAAAATCCAGAAAATCACATTGTGTGATTTTTTTGCAGAAAAACAGCCCCAAACCATGATGTTGCCACCCCCATGCTTCACAGTAGGTATGGTGTTCTTTGGATGCAACTCAGCATTCCTTCTCCTCCAAACACAAGTTGAGTTTTTACCAAAAAGTTCTATTTCGGTTTCATCTGACCATATGGCATTCTCCCAATACTCTTCTGGATCATCCAAATGCTCTCTAGCAAATTTCAGACAGGCAGAGACATGTACTTGCTTAAGCAGGGTGACACGTCTGGCACTGCATGATTAGAGTCCCTGGCGGCGTAGTGTGACTGATGGTAGTCTTTGTTACTTTGGTCCCAGCTCTCTGCAGGCCATTCAGTAGGTACCCCCGTGTGATTCTGGGATTTTTGCTCACCGTTCTTGTGATCCTTTTGACCCCACGGGGTGAGATCTTGAGATCGGAGGAGATTATCAGTGGTCTTGTATGTCTTCCATTTTCTAATAATTGCTCCCACAGTTGATTTATTCACACCAAGCTGCTTACCTATTGCAGATTCAGTCTTCCCAGCCTGGTGCAGGTCTACAAGTTTGTTTCTGGTGTCCTTTGGCAACTCTTTGGTCTTGGCCATAGTGAAGTTTGGAGTGTGACTGTTTGAGGTTGTGGACAGGTGTCTTTTATACTGATGACGAGGCGAAACAGGTGCCATTAATACAGGTAACGAGTGGAGGACAGAGGCGCCTCTTAAAGAAGAAGTTACAGGTCTGTGAAAGCCAGAAATCTTGCTTGTTTGTAGGTGACCAAATACTTATTTAACAGAGGAACTTACCAATTAATTAAAAACAAATCCTACAATGTGATTTCCTGGATTCTTTTCCCCCATTCCGTCTATCATAGTTGAAGTGTACCTACGATGAACATTACAGGCCTCTCCTCCTTTTAAGTGGGAGAACTTGCACAATTGGTGGCTGACTAAATACTTTTTTTTTGCCCCATTGTATATATATAAGCAACATTTTATACTTGTTATATCCAAAAAGGCATCATTGAATTGAAAAAATTCATGAAATATGGTTTTGTGTATTTTGTTGATGTTAAGTTAGTGTGTGCATTCCGTTTAAATAAACAGAGATTCGATTCGTCCTGAAAATCCAGAACCCCAGTAGACTTCGATACCAGTGTTTTTCAACCTTTTTTGAGCCAGGGCACATTTTTTGCGATTAAAAAATCCAGAGGCATATTTGTTGGATTGAATCTAAGTTTGCATATATTCATGTGTGTCTATATTTGTTGTGGGCACTAGGTGACAATTACCTTGGGAATTAAAGTGGGTGGGTACTGTAAGGGGTGGGGTTTACTATGTTACATATTGTAAAATGTGCAGATGCCTCAACTTGCTGTTGCCATGATCCATCATACTGTACTGTCTGCAAAATTAAATAAAAATATTTGGAAAAAAAAAAAAAAAAAATCCAGAGGCACACCACAAGCAGAAATCATTAAAAAACAAAACTCAGTTTTGTTGGATGTGTCTTTAAACCATAACCAAGCATGCATCACTATAGCTCTTGTCTCAAAGTAGGTGTACTGTCACGACCTGTCACATCACGCCGTGACTTATTTGGAGTTTTTTGCTGTTTTCCTGTGTGTAGTGTTTTAATTCTTGTCTTGCGCTCCTATTTTGGTGGCTTTTTCTCTTTTTTTGGTATTTTCCTGTAGCAGTTTCATGTCTTCCTTTGAGCGATATTTCCCACATCTACTTTGTTTTAGCAATCAAAAATATTTTAGTTGTCTTTATCCTTCTTCGTGGGGACATTGTTGATTGTCATGTCATGTTCGGATGTACATTGTCTTTGCTGTCGTCCAGCATTCTGTTTTTGTTTACTTTGTAGCCAGTTCAGTTTTAGTTTCTTTCTGCATAGCCTTCCCTAAGCTTCAATGCCTTTTCTTAGGGGCACTCACCTTTTGTTTATTTTTGGTTTAAGCATTAGACACCTTTTTACCTGCACGCTGCCTCCCGCTGTTTCCGACATCTACAAAGCAATTAGCTACCTGCTGCCACCTACTGATATAGAAGAGTATTACACGGTTACTCTGCCGAGCTTGAGACAGCACCAACACTCAACAACAACACATCATTTGCAGACTATAATTACTGGTTTTCAAAAAATATTTTTAACCCAAATAGGTAAAATTAGATAATCTCCCACGGCACACCAGACTGTATCTCACGGAACACTAGTGTGCCGCGGCACAGTGGTTGAAAAACACTGTTCTATACAATGTGAGATGAATTATTTTCCATTATCTCTAATAACAGTGTATGAAACTAGAGCTGTGCATCCAGGCAGGCATTTGTCTTATTATGTCCCTTTAAAGACAGCGTTTTCTCTCATCTCGCAATTTTACATCCTTTTTTAGACTTAGACTTAGACAAACATTATTGATCCACAGGGGAAATTGTTCCACAAAGTAGCTCAGTTACAAAGGGTGGAAAGGGTAAGAATGGAAAGGATAACGCACACGAGGGCACACAAAGAGAGTGAAGAGTAGATCCAGCAAAAAATATACATTATAAACAAAGAGCGGTAGCTAACATAGAAGTGGTCAGGTAATAGACAGATATCATCTATTGCTGTATGGCGAGTGATTATACAGCTGGATGGAGTGCGGAATGAAGTAGTTCTTGAATCGAACACTGTGGGGACGAAGCTGAAGGAGCCTGTTGGAGTATACGCTCCGCTGTCCCTCAATTGTCAGGTGGAGTGGGTGGGCAGGATTGTCCATGATGGTGAGCAGTTTGTCCAGTGTCCTCCTGTCCCTCACTGACACAAACGCCTCCAACAAACGGCTTTCCGGATCAGTTTGTCAATCCGGTTTAAATCCATTTTGCTGGTGCTGCTGCCCCAACAAACCACTGCAAAGTACAGGGCACTGGCAACAATAGACTGAAAAAAGATCTCCAACAGCTTCTGCACTCATTAAAGGACCTAAAGGTCTACTGAAACCCACTACTACCGACCACGCAGTCTGATAGTTTATATATCAATGATGAAATCTTAACATTGCAACACATGCCAATACAGCCGGGTTAGCTTACTAAAGTGCAATTTTAAATTTCGCGCAAAATATCCTGCTGAAAACGTCTCGGTATGATGACGCCTGCGCGTGACGTCACAGATTGTGGAGGACATTTTGGGACAGCATGGTGGCCAGCTATTAAGTCGTCTGTTTTCATCGCAAAATTCCACAGTATTCTGGACATCTGTGTTGGTGAATCTTTTGCAATTTGTTCAATGAACAATGGAGACAGCAAAGAAGAAAGCTGTAGGTGGGAAGCGGTGTATTGCGGCAGGTGTTGTGCCGGATAACGCACCCCCGCCGTAGAATGCACAGCCGGTGTTTCATTGTTTACATTCCCGGAAGATGACAGTCAAGCTTTACCATTGGCCTGTGGAGAACTGGGACAACAGAGACTCTTACCAGGAGGTCTTTGAGTTGGATACGCAGACACGGTACCGTGCGTACGCATGCAGCTGCGGCTTCCAAACATTTGATCGCTTGCCAGGACGTGCGTGCCGCTATGTGCATGTCACGTACGTAACTTTGGGGACTTTGGGGAAATATACGTGCTGTATGAACTTTGGGGAGGTGAACGGTACTTTGGGCTGTGGGATTGAGTGTGTTGTGCAGGTGTTTGAGTTGTTTTGGCGGGTTATATGGACGGGAGGGGGGAGGTGTTTGTTATGCGGGATTAATTTGTGGCATATTAAATATAAGCCTAGTTGTGTTGTGGCTAATAGAGTATATATATGTCTTGTGTTTATTTACTGTTTTAGTCATTCCCAGCTGAATATCAGGTCCCACCAGCCTCTCACAGCATATTCCCTATCTGAATCGCTCCCACTGCCCTCTAGTCCTTCACTCTCACTTTCCTCATCCATAAATCTTTCATCCTCGCTCAAATTAATGGAGAAATCGTCGCTTTCTCGGTCCGAATCGCTCTCGCTGCTGGTGGCCATGATTGTAAACAATGTGCAGATGTGAGGAGCTCCACAACCTGTGACGTCACGCTACTCGTCTGCTACTTCCGGTACAGGCAAGGCTTTTTTATCAGCGACCAAAAGTTGCGAACTTTATCGTCGATGTTCTCTACTAAATCCTTTCAGCAAAAATATGGCAATATCGCGAAATGATCAAGTATGACACATAGAATGGACCTGCTATCCCCGTTTAAATAAGAAAATCGCATTTCAGTAGGCCTTAAGCTTCCTCAGGAAAAAAAGTCTGCTCATGCCCTTTTTGTATACAGCTTTGCTGTTGTCCTTCCAGTCCAGTCTGCTGATCAAGTGGACTCCCAGGTACTTGTACTGCCCCACTACTGCCACCTCCCGGCCCTGGATGTTGATGGGGTTTTACTGTTTTGGCCAAAGTTCTTCCTCATTTTCAGGATGACTCATGTCTTCACGACCACCGCTGTGTCTTTACTCTGAATGTCAACTGTCTTAAAGGCCTACTGAAATTCGATGTTCTTATTTAAACGGGGATAGCAGGTCCATTCTATGTGTCATACATGATCATTTCGCGATATTGCCATATTTTTGCTGAAAGGATTTAGTAGAGAACATCGACGATAATGTTCGCAACTTTTGGTCGCTGATAAAAAAGCCTTGCCTGTACCGGAAGTAGCAGACGAGTAGCGTGACGTCACAGGTTGTGGAGCTCCTCACATCTGCACATTGTTTACAATCATGGCCACCAGCAGCGAGAGCGATTCGGACCGAGAAAGCGACGATTTCCCCATTAATTTGAGCGAGGATGAAAGATTTGTGGATGAGGAAAGTGAGAGTGAAGGACTAGAGGGCAGTGGGAGCGATTCAGATAGGGAAGATGCTGTGAGAGGCGGGTGGGACCTGATATTCAGCTGGGAATGACTAAAACAGTAAATAAACACAAGACATATATATACTCTATTTGCCACAACACAACCAGGCTTATATTTAATATGCCACAAATTAATCCCGCATAACAAACACCTCCCCCCTCCCGTCCATATAACCCGCCAATACAACTCAAACACCTGCACAACACACTCAATCCCACAGCCCAAAGTACCGTTCACCTCCCCAAAGTTCATACAGCACATATATTTCCCCAAAGTCCCCAAAGTTACGTACATGACATGCACATAGCGGCACGCACGTACGGGCAAGCGATCAAATGTTTGGAAGCCGCAGCTGCATGCGTACTCACGGTACCGTGTTTGCGTATCCAACTCAAAGTCCTCCTGGTAAGAGTCTCTGTTGTCCCAGTTCTCCACAGGCCAATGGTAAAGCTTGACTGTCATCTTCCGGGAATGTAAACAATGAAACACCGGCTGTGTTTGTGTTGCTGCAGTCGGCCGCAATACACCGCTTCCCACCTACAGCTTTCTTCTTTGCTGTCTCCATTGTTCATTGAACAAATTGCAAAAGATTCACCAACACAGATGTCCAGAATACTGTGGAATTTTGCGATGAAAACAGACGACTTAATAGCTGCCCACCATGCTGTCCCAGAATGTCCTCCACAATCTGTGACGTCACGTGCTGACGTCATCATACCGAGACGTTTTCAGCAGGATATTTCGTGCGAAATTTAAAATTGCACTTTAGTAAGCTTACCCGGCCGTATTGGCATGTGTTGCAATGTTAAGATTTCATCATTGATATATAAACTATCAGACTGCGTGGTCGGTAGTAGTGGGTTTTAGTAGGCCTTTAAGCTGCCTTTACGAAATGTGTCTTTTTCACAGTTGAACGAGCTTAAAAATAATTAAAAGTAATCTTTGCCTATTGAAATTTAAGATGTTTTCCCACTTCATGTAGTACAAGACAACCAAGCAAAGCAGGAGAGATAAGGGGGAGAAAAGGGAAAGTGTTCGCCTTGGTTGAGATCCAGATAGAAATAGACCAGGCCTGGGCAATTATTTTGACTCGGGGGGCCAAATTTTGAGAGAAAAATGTGTCTGGGGTCTGATATATATATATATATATACTGTATGTATGTGTATATATATATATATATATATATATATATATATATATATATATATATATATATATATATATATATATATATATATATAATGTAAGCTGTGAAAATCTGCTGTACAGTATATGTGCTTGGGTCCTATTTTCAGGAACCCTAAACCTCACAATAATGTCTGATTGAAAGCTAAAAACATTATGACAGACCACTTTAATGGCGGAATGGAATTTTACATTTTTACATTTTACATGAAAATAAAAAATGTGGGATTTACAATATTAACTAATTACAATGAAACACTGAATATTGACAACATATGAACGTCACACCCCCTCTCCATCTATATATTTAACAATCAAGCGAAACGCAACAAAAATGCAACTAACACAGAGAAATATGAACGTGAAGGGTAAAAAATAAACCCCACCTACAATCTGATACATCTGATGTATCACTAAGCTTTAGAACTTTGTGGTAAAAATCTCCTTCTGCGTCTGTCCCTGACACCCGCATTTCAGGCTGGCCGCTCTAGAAACACTGTGGAAACGACCCACACTGCTTGGTGCCTTGTCTGAGCTGCTGTGACGTAGATTACCATAGTAACTCATTAGATTACCATAGTAACTAGTATATCATGCAAAAGCGCAGATTCCAACCATTGAAATACTTTGTGTAATTCAAGACTTACGGTAATTTTAAAATATCACTGCATATCATAATGGCAGCTACAGTTTCCATCTTAAAGATCTAAAAAGATTTTTTCGGAATGGGCCCAGGTCTGAAATAGACTGTACTGCAAATCTATTCAGTTGGGGGCCAGGAGACCAAATCCGGCCCTGGAATGGCACCAGACCGGCTCGCGAGTTCAGTTAAAAAAAACCTGGGAGAGATTAACATTTTTGTAGCAATTCCTGAAAACACATGAGTTCTGTCATAGGTCAATAATATGTGACTGCTATTTTTGCATTAGGTCCTTAAAAACAGCAAAGTGTTATATACTGTTGTTTTATACTGTTGTATAAAGATCTACACATTTTTTTTTAGACATTAAACAACGCTATTTTTTCCCCAAAATTCGTAACGCTAACAGTTAATAGCAGTGACGTGCGGTGAGGTTGATGGCCGGTGAGGCACTGACTTCATCACAGTCAGATTTACAAACATATGAACCCTAAAGAGTATCTTATTCACCATTTGATTGGCAGCAGTTAACGGGTTATGTTTAAAAGCTCATACCAGCATTCTTCCCTGCTTGGCACTCAGCATCAAGGGTTGGAATTGGGGGTTAAATCACCAAAAATGATTCCCAGGCGCGGCGCCGCTGCTGCCCACTGCTCCCCTCACCTCCCAGGGGGTGAACAAGGGGATGGGTCAAATGCAGAGGAAAAATTTCATTACACCTAGTGTGTGTGTGACAATCATTGGTACTTTAACTTAACTTTAACTTTACACATACAAACTGTAGCACACAAAAAAGCACATTTAATAAAAAAAAACGTTATTATGGTCTTACCTTTACTTTGAAATTAAGTCCATGCGCCGCAACTAAAGCCCTCACTTAAACTTTCCACGTGCAAGATTGAATCTATTTAAAAAAGTGTAACCGAGGGTTTATAAATGTCGCCTATACTGTATGAAACTACAAAATAATAAACACGGAGGCTCCAGTTTACACGAGGACCACTTTATTTACCTTCTTTCAAAAACCTCCGCAACGTGACATCACTTCCGCTCTTAGCACCTTCAAAATAAGAGCTCAAGGCATATACTGTATAACAGCGCATAACAGGAACTTAACATCACAAAGAGGAAAGCCCATGAAAATAGGTTACAAAAGTTATTTAATAAGAAGCCAAAAAGTGCAAAAACAATAATGTTCGTGTTGGAGGAGTTGTGAATTAGGTACACCTGCAGTCTACAGGTGTATCTAATGTTGTGTCCCTGCAGTCATTCACAACTCCTCCAACACCAACATTATTGTTTTTGCACTTTTTGGCTTCTTATGAAATAATTTGTTTAAATAGATTCAATCTTGCACGTGGAAAGTTTAAGTGTGGGCTTTATGTTATGATCCGCTGCCCGGATCATATTTTTGTTTACGTTTTCGAGGTACTTGTGTTTTTTGTTAGTTTTGGACTCTTTGAGTTTTTGTACACCTGAGTTTGTTGCCATGGCTGCTTATTATTTTCACCTGCCGCGTGTGTTCCCGACGTGCACCTGTTTGTCATCACTGACATTCTTATTTAAGCCTGCCTTCCCTGTCATTCTGTCTTGCTTCCTAGTTTGTTTTCACATAACAGATGACGACTTTTGTTTCCTGCTCTGAACCTGCTAGCTTCCACGCTAGACTCCTTTTTACCTTCTTGCTCCCACGCTAGCTCCTTTAGTTTTTGCCTTCCGTGCTATGAGCACGTTTTTGTTTATTCCAGTATAATTTATTTCTTAAATAAATCATTTCTTACCTGCACACTGTGTCCGAAGCCCGATCTGCATTACTGGGAGAGCGAGCCCCGCATCACCATGCGCCCCGGTCGTCACACTTTAGTTGATATAACAATTCTACGGCGGGGGTGCAGGAGGCGAGCCTCAGCCAGTGCGTCTTTTGCAGCCGTTTTATGATCGCTCAGCACAAGAAATACTTTACACACATACAGTTGTTGACAAAATACACTGTACATTATATACCTCAGCTAACTAAACTATGGAAATGTATAATATAGTTCATATAGCAATACAGTCTCACTGCACAGCAGGCCAGCAGTTAGCCGAGTCATTGCGCAATCCATGTTGCGGCACTGAGTGACGTGCCTCAACTGGCTGCTGTTCACCGCACCGTCTCTTCTCAGTATTTGAACGGCAAATGTGAAAATTCAGCGATTTTGAATAAAAATAATCTAAAACTGGTGAAGTTAAATGGAAAATAACTTTATAGTATAATCACTGGATACATATAACAATTTAATTATTTTTTTTCTTTTTACATTTTTTTTCTTTCCATGATGGCAGGTGAGGCCCCGCCTCACCTGCCTCTAGTGACTGCACGTCACTGGTTAATAGACCAAAATTCAGATGTCCCATGTAATAATAGTGAAGAAAGAAGTCCTGACTTCGGTTTCTGGAAATGTGTCCCCTCCCAAAAAATGTAGTAGAACATCCCTGCTTTACTGTATCGTGTCGTCCTTTACCTGCCGCCCATGACCACACTGCTGCATCTCACCGTGTTTGGAGCTAAATCTGATGCTTTTTATCGCTCTCCAGTTAAGGCAGTTGTTCTTTCCGTGTCATTAGTTCAACACATGATCGTGCAATTACATTTCAGTAGGTACCACCTTTCCGCAGTGGAGAACTGAGCTGAAATTGCATTTAGGTCCTGTGGGGGACGTGCTCCATCTGTTGACATAATGAGATGAGAAAAGAGTAGTTGTGATGCATTCTGAGATGTGTTTTGCCCTCTAAAAGTTACATTATAGAACATATGGTGCAGAACAAACACACAAACCTCTGTTTGCATGGAGCGAGATGTAAACATGTACAAACCCCGTTTCCATATGAGTTGGGAAATTGTGTTAAATGTAAATATAAACGGAATACAACGATTTGCAAATCCTTTTCAACCCATATTCAATTGAATGCACTACAAAGACAAGATATTTGATGTTCAAACTCATAAACTTTATTTTTTTTTTGCAAATAATAATTAACTTAAAATTTCATGGCTGCAACACGTGCCAAAGTAGTTGGGAAAGGGCATGTTCACCACTGTGTTACATGGCCTTTCCTTTTAACAACACTCAGTAAATGTTTGGGAACTGAGGAGACACATTTTTTAAGCTTCTCAGGTGGAATTCTTTCCCATTCTTGCTTGATGTACAGCTTAAGTTGTTCAACAGTCCGGGGGTCTCCGTTGTGGTATTTTAGGCTTCATAATGCGCCACACATTTTCAATGGGAGACAGGTCTGGACTACAGGCAGGCCAGTCTAGTACCCGCACTCTTTTACTATGAAGCCACGTTGATGTAACACGTGGCTTGGCATTGTCTTGCTGAAATAAGCAGGGGCGTCCATGGTAACGTTGCTTGGATGGCAACATATGTTGCTCCAAAACCTGTATGTACCATTCAGCATTATTGGCGCCTTCACAGATGTGTAAGTTAATACACCCCCATACCATCACAGATGCTGGCTTTTACACTTTGCGCCTATAACAATCCGGATGGTTCTTTTCCTCTTTGGTCCAGAGGACACGACGTCCACAGTTTCCAAAAACAATTTGAAATGTGGACTCGTCAGACCACAGAACACTTTTCCACTTTGTATCAGTCCATCTTAGATGAGCTCAGGCCCAGCGAAGCCGACGGCATTTCTGGGTGTTGTTGATAAACGGTTTTCGCCTTGCATAGGAGAGTTTTAACTTGCACTTGCACAGATGTAGCGACCAACTGTAGTTACTGACAGTGGGTTTCTGAAGTGTTCCTGAGCCCATGTGGTGATATCCTTTACACACTGATGTTGCTTGTTGATGCAGTACAGCCTGAGGGATCGAAGGTCACGGGCTTAGCTGCTTACGTGCAGTGATTTCTCCAGATTCTCGGAACCCTTTGATTATATTACGGACCGTAGATGGTGAAATCCCTAAATTCCTTGCAATAGCTGGTTGAGAAAGGTTTTTCTTAAACTGTTCAACAATTTGCTCACGCATTTGTTGACAAAGTGGTGACCCTCGCACCATCCTTGTTTGTGAATGACTGAGCATTTCATGGAATCTACTTTTATACCCAATCATGGCACCCACCTGTTCCCAATTTGCCTGTTCACCTGTGGTATGTTCCAAATAAGTGTTTGATGAGCATTCCTCAACTTTCTCAGTCTTTTTTGCCACTCGTGCCAGCTATTTTTAAACATGTTGCAGGCATCAAATTCCAAATGAGCTAATATTTGCAAAAAATAACTAAGTTTACCAGTTGGAACATTAAGTATCTTGTCTTTGCAGTCCATTCAATTGAATATAGGTTGAAAAGGATTTGCAAATCATTGTATTCCGTTTATATTTACATCTAACACAATTTCCCAACTTATATGGAAACAGGGTTTGTACTTAATTAGTTGATACCCTTATGGTTTGTGGGGTGTAATATGTGTTAGAGGAATTGTTTCTCCCCTTTTGGCAGAGTACAAACGCCTTGGAAAACACTAGCTTTGGCCTTGGTTCTGCTAAGAAGAGATATGCACATTAGCTTACCCTTTAAATTGATGGAAAGTGTAAATGGATTTATCAGGGTTCGTACGGGTGCTTAAAAACCTTGAAAATGCTTGGATTTTAATGTGTTTTCAAGTTTTGAAAAATGCTTGAATTTTGGGTGAAGTGCTTGTAAATGCTTGGAAATGTTCATATTTCTCAGCAGTCTGACTCAATAGGCTAATTATAAAATGGAAAAAAATAAAATACGTTTCCTTAAAAATGAAAGCTACACGCTTGATCTGTTGGCTTTGCACGAGCCCTTACATTAGGTTGTTGTCATGGGCTGTGTGTCGCCCCCAAGAGGACAGTGGTGCATCGGTCCATCATGCCGCGAGGTTGTCGTTTTAATGAACATGATGTATACAAGTAAACAATAATAATTAATGTTATTTCCTGTAAGGAATGATGTATACATGAATGATGGTGATACAAACAAACAAGTAAACAATGTTTGCAAACACCAATGACATTGAATAGTCTACAGAAACACTGCTTCATTTTCTATGCCCCATCCAGTTAATGATAATTGCTTGTTCAATGTTAGGCTTAGGTTTTAGCAGATTACCCGTATTTTTCATACAGATAGCATTTGGTGACCTCAAACAACAAGGTTATGTATGGATTGATTCACACTGGTTTTCCCCTTTTCAAGGGTTCTGGAAAAACTGGAAAATTGATCTTGAAAGTCCTTAAAAAGTGCTTGAATTTGGCCATGGAAAAGGTGTACGGAAGCCTGATTTATGTATTTCTGTATGTTACAATGGGTGGGGGGGTTGAGGTGGGCGGGGCCGGGGGGCGGGGTTAAGGGGGGAGGAGTATATTTATAGCTAAAATTCACTGAAATTCAAGTATTTCTTACATATATATATATATATATACATATATATATATATATATATATATATATATATATATATATATATATATATATATATATATATATATGTATATATATATATGTATGTATATATATATATATATATATATATATATATATATATATAAAATAAATATATATATATATATATATAGCTAGAATCCACTGAAATTCAAGTATTTCTTATATATATATATATATATATACACATATATACATATATACATATGTATATACATATATATAGATATACGCATATACATATATATATATATATATATATATATATATATATATATATATATATATATATATATATATATATACAGTATATATATATAAAATAAATACTTGAATTTCAGTGTTCATTTATTTACACATATACACACACATAAAAGTCTGATCTACAAAATGTGCAGGCAGCATACCCCTTCCCCTTCGAGCTGTCCTAGATGAACTGAAATAATTTTTTCCAATCATTTCGGAACTTGCAAGCGTACTTCTTCTTACTCGTTGTCGCCATGTCTCTTCTTCGTTCTTCTGCTTCGTCTCTGTTATGTTTTTGGACATTACTACTTGCCGTAGTTTTGAAGCAATGCATGGTGGGAATCCGGATGTTGTGTGTCAGT
Source organism: Nerophis lumbriciformis (assembly GCF_033978685.3). Taxonomy (NCBI): domain Eukaryota; kingdom Metazoa; phylum Chordata; class Actinopteri; order Syngnathiformes; family Syngnathidae; genus Nerophis; species Nerophis lumbriciformis. The sequence continues at coordinate 10,899,295 of NC_084560.2, read as the reverse complement.
GTATTAACGTGCCGGCTGGAATAAACACACACTGAGAAATAGCTCCGTCCCTGCCTACTTTATGGGTTGTAGATAAACCTATGGATAACGGACACATATATAATAGTCTCCTTTTCAGGTGAGAGAGTACGCTAAAGGCAGTGCCTTGAAGGCACGCCCCCAATATTGATTCGGGAGAATGGTTGCCCCGGGAGATTTTCGGGAGGGGCACTGAAATTCGTGAGTCTCATGGAAGAATCGGGAGGGTTGGCAAGTATGGTGCTATTATTTACCATCGCTAAAATCTACTATTACAGTTGTATAATAATACATATTTCAATAGGTGACATGGTAATGCATGTGTTAACTCATTATTTTCTTATTTTTTACGAGCATTAAAGTGTGATAAAGGAGCCGGTTGAATGCATGCACATTCCTGACCATCCTTTTTTTGAGGCGGATGATGGAACATCTGCTACACCACATGTCGTGACATTTTTGGCAGTTTATTTTTTTTAAATGTTAATTTTTTTCTTCTTGGCTTGGTCAATGGAATCCAAAGATTGACATTTTCAGTTTATTCAAAAAAAAAAAAAAGTGTAATTTTTTGCCTCTTGGCTTGGTCAATGGAATCCAAAGGTAGACATTTTAAACCCAACCAGGGAAGCCACACAGAAACCAGGCTCATTAAATGCCTGAGCCCTTGTGCGATGAACCCACGCGTGTGCACTCAACTGGTCACAAAGGATATGGCGTGTTAATGGAAAGATGCCACAAGTGGCGAAGCAACTCTTGTCAAGTGCTGGAGGGACAATAGGCACTGGCTTTGATACAAATGACAGGAAGTCTTAAGGATATGCCTTATTAGAAGTCATCAGTTTCGGAAGTGCAGGATTGACACGTTACAACACGGACAAGATGGAGGTGTCTTTTTTTGCCTAATGTAATTGCTCCGTGCTTCGTATTTTTATCCAACTTTGATCTCATTTTAGAGCCCCTTAAAATAGACGGAAACTCTCCAATTTTTGCAAGTGTGTCTGGTCCGGAAACAATTTAGATATTTTGGGGGTACCAAACGTGAAATTTCCAAATTGTCTCTAAAGCACCCGCTTGAAAATGCAAACAAATTTGCCACAACCACCAGATTCACGTATTGTCGAGAAAATGTAGATCTTATTATGCCAAGACGCACGTAAAAGTCTTCGGGGTCCATATTCGAAAACAAACAGGAAGTCGACCATCATGGTATCCATCTGCCATTTTTAGGCCAAAAACTGGGGTCGTACTTTAACAAACTCCTCCCAGTGACTTTGATCAATCAATCAATCAATCAATCAATGTTTATTTATATAGCCCAGGGGTCGGCAACCCGCGGCTCTAGACTTTAGCGCCGCCCTAGTGGCTCTCTGGAGCTTTTTCAGAAATGTATAAAAATGGAAAAAGATAAGGGGAAAAAAATCTATTTTTTGTTTTAATATGGTTTCTGTAGGAGGAAAAACATGACACAAACCTCCCTAATTGTACAAAAGTACACTGTTTATATTAAACATGCTTCACTGATTTGAGTATTTGGCGAGTGCCGTTTTGTCCTACTAATTTTGGCGGTCCTTGAACTCACCGTAGTTTGTTTACATGTATAACTTTCTCCGACTTTCTAGGACGTGTTTTATGCCACTTCTTTTTCTGTCTCATTTTGTCCACCAAACTTTTAACGTTGTGCATGAAAGGTGAGTTTTGTTGATGTAATTGACTTGTTGGAGTGCTAATCAGACATATTTGGTCACTGCATGACTGCAAGCTAATCGATGCTAACATGCTATTTAGGCTAGCTATATGTACATATTGCATCATAATGCCTCATTTGTAGCTATATTTGAGGTCATTTAGTTTCCTTTAAGTCCTCTTAATTCAATTTATACCTCATGACACACTATCTGTATGTAATATGGCTTTTATTTTTTTGCGGCTCCAGACAGATTTTTTTTTTGTATTTTTGGTCCAATATGGCTCTTTCAACATTTTGGGTTGCCGACCCCTGATATAGCCCTAAATCACAAGTGTCTCAAAGGGCTGCACAAGCCACAACGACATCCTCGGTTCAGAGCCCACATAAGGGCAAGGAAAAACTCACAACCCAGCGGGACGTCGATTTGAATGACTATGAGAAACCTTGGAGAGGACCGCAGATGTGGGTGACACCCCCCCCCCCCCCCCCCCCCCCCCCCCCTCTAGGGGAGACCGGATGCAATGGACGTCGAGTGGGTCTGACATAATATTGTGAAAGTCCAGGCCATAGTGGATCTAACATAATAGTGAGAGTCCAGTCCATAGTGGGGCCAGCAGGAGACCATCCAGAGCGGAGACGGGTCAGCAGCGCAGAGATGTCCCCAACCGATGCACAGGCGAGCGGTCCACCCCAGGTCCCGACTCTGGACAGCCAGCACTTCATCCAGAGGGGGCAGAGGAGAAAAGAAAAGAAACGGCAGATCAACTGGTCTAAAAAGGGTGTCTATTTAGAGGCTAGAGTATACGAATGCGTTTTAAGATGGGACTTAAATGCTTCTACTGAGGTAGCATCTCTAACTGTTACCGGGAGGGCATTCCATAGTACTGGAGCCCCAGTAGAAAACGCTCTATAGCACGCAGACTTTTTTTGGGCTCTGGGAATCACTAATAAGCCGGAGTTCTTTGAACGCAGATTTCTTGCCGGGACATATGGTACAATACAATCGGCAAGATAGGCTGGAGCTAGACCGTGTAGTATTTTATACGTAAGTGGTAAAACCTTAAAGTCACATCTTAAGTGCACAGGAAGCCAGTGCAGGTGAGCCAGTATAGGCGTAATATGATCAAACTTTCTTGTTCTTGTCAAAAGTCTAGCAGCCGCATTTTGTACCAACTGTAATATTTTAATGCTAGACATAGGGAGACCCGAAAATAATACGTTACAGTAATCGGGACGAGACGTAACGAACGCATGAATAATGATCTCAGCGTCGCTCGTGGACAAAATGGAACGAATTTTAGCGATATTACGAAGATGAAAGAAGGCAGTTTTAGTAACACTCTTGATGTGTGACTCAAACGAGAGAGTTGGGTCGAAGATAATACCCAGATTCTTTACCGAGTTGCCTTGTGTAATTGTTTGGTTGTCAAATGTTAAGTCGGTGTCTAGCAGGACCGATAATCAGCATTTTTGTTTACTTGGCGTTGAGTTGCAAAAATTTAGCGTATTGTTTAATTTCATTAAGACACGCCTCCAGCTGACTACAATCCGGCGTGTTGGTCAGCTTTAGGGGCATATAGAGTTGATCAAATGAGCTGCGGTTAAAATGACTGATGCTAAAAAGACGGGCAATGATAAATTGCCAAGGTAGTTTGCCTGCGCCTTTGGAAGTAGGTTTGGCAATTGCGCCAAACTTTGATCTGATGGTTCGCCACAAAACTTATAATTTGGCTCCACATATTTGTGTCTTTATTTTATTTGGTACAAATGATGAGGCTGTCACCCTTGAAATGCCGGATGGGTCAGTACTTGGGTTGTCCCGATACCAATATTTTGGTACCGGATACTTTTCGATACTTTTCAAAATAAATCATCATATTGACATAGTACATAGTATCGACTATGTACGGCTCTTGTACTTAGTATCGTTACAGTCGTCTGTGTAGACCCACACACGGCATTTGTTTACATTGAGGAGTGCTAGCTTTCTGTTAGCGGTGAGCTATTGCATCCTCCTACGGGGTGTAGTGAAGCAAGTTTAGCTATTCCCTCGTCCTGCAGGGATGATACTTCTAAGAAACGTACTTTATTTGTCGCCATGGAGATGAGGATTAGTGATTTAGAAGTAGCAAAAAAAAAGTACCAGTATTTTTTAGATGCAATATAGTACCGTTTTTAATTCATTAGTACTGCGGTACTTTATTAGTCTTGGTATACTGTACAACCCCAGTCAGTACCTGTTCTTACCTATCCATAGTAGGCTGAGCCTGGTGACACCAACTGTTCTATGCCATTAGCAATCAAACTGTCATTACTTATTTTGATAATCAGAGACAGATACTAAACTGATCGGCAATGGTCATTTGCATAAACATTTTGCCTACGCCGTAGAATGTTGGCGTGGCATGGTGAGAATTGCCACAAATTATGAAAAAGATGACAAAGATGATCTGTCAGTGTCATGATCCATGTCCCTGATCATGTATTATGTTCTGTTAGTTTTGGACTTCATAGTTCCCTTTTTTTGTGCACCCTTGTTTGTTTTAGTTACCATGGTTACTTATTATTTCCACCTGCCTCTGATTAGTGTTCGCCCGCTCACCTGCTGCCCGAGTACTAATCAGAGGCATTATTTAAACCTGCCTTGGCCTCCAGTCAGTGCTGGAGTATTGTTTGTTGTATGCTGTGGACTCCCTGTTTCATGCAATGCTCTGTTCATGCTTGTTTTCTGGAGATACCATAGTTCATGCTGATGATTTCATGCTTAGTTCATGCTGCTCGTGCCTTGCCAAGTAAGTTTTGTTTATTTATGCCACAGTTAGCGACTTTTTGTTTCATGTCCATAGTTCAGGCTAAGTGTTAGCTTTTGTTTCCTGCGTTAAGTTGTGCCTTCGCCTTGTGCGCCTTTTGTTTTCACCTTTTTTTGAACATTAAAACCATGTTTTCTTGTACACCGCCTGTCATCTCTGCATCTTGGGGTTCGTCACCTCCACATCATGACAGTCAGTACCTATTTGTACCTGTTCGTAGTGGGCGGAGCATTGCGGCGAAAACTGCTCCTCGCAATTAACCATCAGGCTGTCATTACGTAACTTAATAAGATCCGATCTCCTTACAAACTACCGTATTTTCCCGACCATAGGGCGCACCGGATTATAAGGCGCACTGCCGATGAATGGTCTATTTTCGATCTTTTTTCATATGTAAGGCGCTTATGTAGCGAGCGCATTAAAGTAGACATATATATATATATTTTTTTCTAAATGTAAAACACTTCCTTGTAGGCTACATAACATGTGATGGTGGTTCTTTGGTCAAAATATTGCATAGATGATGTTTTAGAGATCATCTTCAAGCCGCTTTCTGACTGTCAATTCCGGATGGGCCGTTTTGTGGGCGCTCTTATTTACGTGACTCACCTTCGACAGCGTCTTCTCCCCGTCATCTTTGTTGTAGCGGTGTAGCGTGCAAGGACGGGAGTGGAAGAAGTGTCAAAAGATGGATCTAACTATTTTAATGACATTCAGACTTTACTTAAATCAATACCGGAGCAGCATCTCCTCATCCGGAAACAACAACAAAAAACCGTCCCACCGGAACTCTCTAATAACTAAAGTTCCTTGGGTGAATAATGTAAACTCACTACACCGGTATGTTTTAGCGCTTTCATGGCGAGTTTACTGACAGATATAAGTAAGAACTTTACACTACTTTATATTAGAAAATGGCAACAGTGGAGGATGAATGTCCCATAACAAGAAGATAGAGAGAGAAAAATAAGCTTATCAAGTACAGTGTCGTCACGGACTACAAAGGCGGACGCGCACAATTTTTCAGGATTTATGCAGATAACAAATACAGATCAGCAGGTACCAGAAGGTAAGAAAAGTTGCTTTCGCATAATTTTGCAAAACAAAACGCCAGATAATGTCTTACCTTATACACACACCATAATAATACTCGTATGTTGAATGCGCTGACAATCCATCAAGTGGTGCAGCTTTATAGCTTACCAAAGTCTTACTGAAACATCTTGATAGATTTTTGAGCGCCGTGTGTAATGTTCTATATTTTTCAATGGAACATATAAAATGTTGGTGTTGTTTACTTAAGTCATATTGCCATCACATTGCAATCTATACGTATCTCTTATGTTTGACTGCCATCTACCGGTCACACTTATCATTACACCACGTACCAAATAAAATTGCTTCGAGATCGGCAAGCAAAAACATAATTATTCCATACATTAGGCGCACCAGGTTATAAGGCGCACTGTCGAGTTTTGAGAAAAAAAAAAGATTTTAAGTGCGCCTTATAGTCCAGAAAATACGGTAATATGAGGCTTGTAGGTTGGGTCTGATCACGAGTTCACGTTGATATAGACACATATAGCGACCGCTTATGGTGGAAAATGATTACAGTCATAATTTCCTTTCATATTGTACAATATTCCATCCATCCATCCATCCATCTTCTTCCGCTTATCCGAGGTCGGGTCGCGGGGGCAGCAGCCTAAGCAGGGAAGCCCAGACTTCCCTCTCCCCAGCCACTTCGTCCAGCTCTTCCTGTGGGACCCCGAGGCGTTTCCAGGCCAGCCGGGAGACATAGTCTTCCCAACGTGTCCTGGGTCTTCCCCGCGGCCTACTACCGGTCGGACGTGCCCTAAACACCTCCCTAGGGAGGCGTTCGGGTGGCATCCTGACCAGATGCCCGAACCACCTCATCTGGCTCCTCTCGATGTGGAGGAGCAGCGGCTTTACTTTGAGCTCCTCCCGGATGGCAGAGCTTCTCACCCTATCTCTAAGGGAGAGCTCCGCCACCCGGCGGAGGACACTCATTTCGGCCGCTTGTACCCGTGATCTTGTCCTTTCGGTCATAACCCAAAGCTCATGACCATAGGTAAGGATGGGAACGTAGATCGACCGGTAAATTGAGAGCTTTGCCTTCCGGCTCAGCTCCTTCTTCACCACAACGGATCGATACAGCGTCCGCATTACTGAAGACGCCGCACCGATCCGCCTGTCGATCTCACAATCCACTCTTCCCTCACTCGTGAACAAGACTCCGAGGTACTTGAACTCCTCCACTTGGGGTAAGATCTCCTCCCCAACCCGGAGATGGCACTCCACCCTCTTCCGGGCGAGAACCATGGACTCGGACTTGGAGGTGCTGATTCTCATCCCAGTCGCTTCACACTCGGCTGCAAACCGATCCAGTGAGAGCTGAAGATCCTGACCAGATGAAGCCATCAGGACCACATCATCTGCAAAAAGCAGAGACCTAATCCTGCAGCCACCAAACCGGATCCCCTCAACGCCTTGACTGCGCCTAGAAATTCTGTCCATAAAAGTTATGAACAGAATCAGTGACAAAGGGCAGCCTTGGCGGAGTCCAACCCTCACTGGAAACGTGTCCGACTTACTACCGGCAATGCTGAGCAAGCTCTGGCACTGATCATACAGGGAGCGGACTGCCACAATCAGACAGTCCGATACCCCATACTCTCTGAGCACTCCCCACAGGACTTCCCGAGGGACACGGTCGAATGCCTTCTCCAAGTCCACAAAACACATGTAGACTGGTTGGGCAAACTCCCATGCACCCTGAAGGACCCTGCCGAGAGTATAGAGCTGGTCCACAGTTCCACGACCAGGACGAAAACCACACTGTTCCTCCTGAATCCGAGGTTCGACTATCCGGCATAGCCTCCTCTCCAGTACACCTGAATAGACCTTACCGGGAAGGCTGAGGAGTGTGATCCCACGATAGTTAGAACACACCCTCCGGTTCCCCTTCTTAAAGAGAGGAACCACCACCCCGGTCTGCCAATCCAGTGGTACCGCCCCCGATGTACAATATTCCTGGTTTAATTATTTTTTGGGTGGGTCGGGGTATTGGGTAAGACTTGAATTCATAACTTTCATCGCTCCGAAATCGCCCTCGTGTAGTGGACGATGATAACAGTCATGACTTTGTTCCACATGCTTCAATCTTTCTTCAATTCTTTAAAGATAGATCAGGCACTGGTAGGACGTGACTGCCTGTGTCATGTGTGAACCCAAAGGTGTAAGGGAGGTGCGAGGGCCCTCCAATCCCTGCCCGTACTACTTACATTTTCACAAAAACAATTACACCAAACGCCGTAAAAGCCACTTAAAAATCGGTCTGATGAATTTGAAGAGCAGTTCTGACATTGTTTGACCACATTGACCCGGCTCTTTAAGGGATTCGAACCAGTGACTCTCTTGCTAAAATTCCCCCCATTAAGCAAATGTGTAATTAAAGGACTATTTAAGACAAGTAACGATTTAATTTCTTGCTAACCCCGGGTCATGTGCATTTTGAACATATTTAATATCCTTGTTCTGCTGTGCTTGTGTGGAAATAGCAGCTGAGCAACATTGGCTCAAACCCCATTCCTGGAATAGTAAACATTGCCAAAGTAATTTCGTTCTGTATCATATTAAAGGGGAACTGCACTTTTTGGGGAATTTTGCCAATCCTTCACAATCATTATGAGAGATAAGAACACGCATGTCTTTTTATTTTCATTTTAGTTTAAAGATGATAAAAAACACATGGAAAAAGTGGCTAGTGTGAATCAGTGTTGTAGCCTTAAAGCCTGTAAAACAACTAAAAACCCTCCGTTTTATATACACACTGCGTGGCGCAGTGGGTGAGTGGCCGTGCGCAACCCGAGGGTCCCTGGTTCAATCCCCACCTAGTACCAACCTCGTCATGTCCGTTGTGTCCTGAGTAAGACACTTCACCCTTGCTCCTGATGGGTGCTGGTTAGCGCCTTGCATGGCAGCTCCCTCCATCAGTGTGTGAATGTGTGTGTGAATGGGTAAATGTGGAAGTAGTGTCAAAGCGCTTTGAGTACCTTGAAGGTAGAAAAGCACTATACAAGTACAACCCATTCATCATTTATTTATTATATATGATGTAGTAACAGACACCTTCATAACAATTTGTAATATGTACAATATACACACTGCAAGTATATATATAATGTAGGAATAGACACCTTTATAACAATATGTAATATGTTTTATAGACACACTAAACGTATATATATATATATATATATATATATATATATATGTATATATATATATATATATATATATATATATTTATAAATAGTGTAGTAACATACAACTTCATAACAATATGTAATATGTACAATATACACACTGCAAGTACTGTATATAAATATATATATAAATATATACATATATATATATATATATATATATATATATATATATATATATATATATATATATAATGTAGTAACAGACACCTTCATAACAATATGTACTATGTACAATATAAACACTGCAAGTATATATATATATATATATAATGTAGTAACAGACACCTTCATAACAATATGTACAATATACACACTGCAAGTATATATATAATGTAGGAATAGACACCTTCATAACAATATGTAATATGTTTTATAGACACACTAAACGTATATATATATATATATATATATATATATATATATATATATATATATATATATATATATATATATATATATATATATTTATAAATAGTGTAGTAACATACAACTTCATAACAATATGTAATATGTACAATATACACACTGCAAGTACTGTATATAAATATATATATAAATATATACATATATATATATATATATATATATATAATGTAGTAACAGACACCTTCATAACAATATGTACTATGTACAATATAAACACTGCAAGTATATATATATATATATAATGTAGTAACAGACACCTTCATAACAATATGTACAATATACACACTGCAAGTACTGTGTATATATATATATATATATATATATATATATATATATATATATATATATATATATATATATATATATATATATATATATATATATATGTCTTAATAAGGTTATCCAAAAAATAGTGCTCGATACCGTAGTAGAGCGCAATATATGTATGTGTGGGAAAAAAAATCACAAGACTATTTCATCTCTACAGGCCTGTTTCATGAGGGGGGGTACCCTCAATCGTCAGGAGATTTTAATGGGAGCATTCGCATACCATGGTTTATGTAGGGCACAGAGTGGGTGGGTACAGGCTGGCCTAGGGGCGTGGTGATTGGCTCATGTGTTACCTAGGAGGTGTTTCCGTCTATGGCGGCATGTTGTTACAATTTCGCTGCGCTTGTTGAGGGATGACAGGTCTGGACGGTAAATAGAAACTGTTTATTATTTACCGTCCAGACCTGTCATCCCTCAACAAGCGCAGCGAAATTGTAACAACATGCCGCCATAGACGGAAACACCTCCTAGGTAACACATGAGCCAATCACCACGCCCCTAGGCCAGCCTGTACCCACCCACTCTGTGCCCTATATAAACCATGGTATGCGAATGCTCCCATTAAAATCTCCTGACGATTGAGGGTACCCCCCCTCATGAAACAGGCCTGTAGAGATGAAATAGTCTTGTGATTTTTTCCCCACACATACATATATATATATATATATATATATATATATATATATATATATATATATATATATATATATATATATATATATATATATATATATAATGTAGTAACAGACACCTTCATAACAATATGTAATATGTACAGTATACACACTGCAAGTATATATTTAATGTAGTAACTGACACCTTCATAACAATATGTAATATGTACAATATACACACTGCAAGTATATATATAATGTAGTAACAGACACCTTCATAACAATATGTAGTATGTACAATATACACACTGCAAGTATATACATATAATGTAGTAACAGACACCTTCATAACAATACGTAATGTGTACAATATACACACTGAAAGTACTGTATATAAATATAAATATATATGTATATATATATATAATGTCGTAACAGACACATTCATAACAATGTGTAATATGTTCAATATTTACCGTATTTTGATCATTTTAATCGTTGCCAAAACTAATTCCTTTTTGCATTTATTTTCGTATCCATAGCAACACACTTCCGACTTCTGGCAACAAATGTGTGTCCTACTTTAACAAAGGCGCATGTGTGTTCTACTCCTGGCGGATTTGGTAACAAACAACAAAGACGACTATTTTTGGACAAAGGAGGATTCACAACCATATCTTTTTGAAGCTGAATATACGGAGGATGATCTACTGCTTTTAGAAGCCAGCAATAATAATACTTTACAGACACTGTAATATGATTGTTCGTGTTTTTCACTCAGTACAGATTGGTGTCCTATCGCATTGTTGTGCATTACAAACTCAAACGTGTTTCGTGTTGACATAGAAGCCAGCTTATCTCTTTCCTGAGCTGGCTTTTACGGCAAATACCGTAGCACACCGATTTGTTAGTACGCTAGAAAAAGAGTTCCTCTGTGTTCGCTCTTACAATAACAATGTTGCTACAGCTTGGTTATTTATTATGCAGGTTACAGAACGTAAATGAAGTATTGTTGGCGGTTTTTGAATGCATTTTTAAATTAATTTAAAGGTCGAATTGATTGCTAGCCATCAAAAACGAGAACTATTTAAGAATGCAAAAAACCCAAACAACTTTTGTCTTCATGCCTCTTATAATGATAGTGAATGATAGACAAACTTCCAATAAAATTGCAGTTCCCCTTTAAGACATGTCTATATGAAGTGCGACATGTAAGGAAGTAGATGCAACATCTGCACTTTTGCAGACATTCAGTCATTTCCTGTTTAACACTTGCATTATTTATAATCGTTTGCTATATGAGAATTTACAAACAGAGACCTGAATTGAAGGTAGTCACATGAGTGCACTTGAAGTCAGTGAAGGATAACCACAGTCGGGGATAATAAAGAATGCGGTTGTCGAACACGGGAATAAACAATCCTCTGTTTTGCAACGCACTCCTCAATAGTCTTCTCAGTACTTAATTTATTCACCCTCACACACTCATTAACATGTTTTTTTTCCTGATCATTGGTTCATTATTTGTCTCCCATTCTTAATCAAATGCATCCTCCCGCCGCAATAACAAAACACAACGAAAAAAAACAAACATTGCACACTTACTACCGATATAATTGCCCATATGCGTTTGTTGCGCCTCCTTGAAATTCACATTGTTTTCCTTGCGTCTTCATGCAGCAGGTTGTTGTTGATTGCTTAGGTTTTAAAAAACCCCAACACATATTCTGAAATGATGAACATTCCAGCTACACCGACAAACTAATTAAGATATTCTCACTTAAAACAATCATTAACACAAATGAACGATCCATGGCCTCAAACTGCACCTTCAAAAGGTTATTCACTTGGTAATAAGAGCTTGGTAGAATATTTTTTTTTCCAATCATGTTGGACCGTATCGTACTGATACCATATTATGCAGTACCAATATCAATTATACTACATTTCAAATTGTGTTGTAACATGTCAGTATATTGGTGCACGATTTGTTATGGGGAAATGTGTTTATAATTCACAATCCCTATGTAAGACAGTAAAACAAATGTTTTTACAAACCCTGTTTCCATATGAGTTGGGAAATTGTGTTAGATGTAAATATAAACAGAATACAATGATTTGCATATCCTTTTCAACCCATATTCAGTTGAATATGCTACAAAGACAAGATATTTGATGCAAATAATAATTAACTTACAATTTCATGGCTGCAACACGTGCCAAAGTAGTTGGGAAAGGGCATGTTCACCACTGTGTTACATGGTCTTTCCTTTTAACAACACTCAGTAAACGTTTGGGAACTGAAGAGACACATTTTTTAAGCTTCTCAAGTGGAATTCTTTCCAATTCTTGCTTGATGTACAGCTTAAGTTGTTCAACAGTCCGGGGGTCTCCGTTGTGGTATTTTAGGCTTCATAATGCGCCACACATTTTCAATGGGAGGCAGGTCTGGACTACATGCAGGCCAGTGTAGTACCCGCACTCTTTTACTATGAAGCCACGTTGATGTAACACGGGGCTTGGCATTGTCTTGCTGAAATAAGCAGGGGCGTCCATGGTAACGTTGCTTGGATGGCAACATATGTTGCTCCAAAACCTGTATGTACCTTTCAGCATTAATGGCACCTTCACAGATGTTACCCATGTCTTGGGCACTAATACACCCCCCATACCATCACAGATGCTGGCTTTTCAAATTTGCGCCTATAACAATCCGGATGGTTCTTTTCCTCTTTGGCCTGGAGGACACGACGTCCACAGTTTCCAAAAACAATTTGAAATGTGGACTCGTCAGAACCACAGAACACTTTTCCACTTTGCTCCATGCAACTGTTACGTTTCACTTTCCTGATTTCTTGCTTCTGTATTTCCTGTGCTAAGTTTTGCCTTAGCTCTGCGTGCAATCGGCACACATACTTTTTTGCTTGTTTTCGGTTGGTCTTTGATTTTTGACAATAAATCATCTCCTACCTCACGCTGTCGTCCGGAGTAGTCCGTGTAGCATTGGAGGAACGATCCCGCAGCAAGCTGCAACCCCAACCGTGACATTCTATGACTTTAGCTTCAGTCTTCTTTGGCTAATTTCGCCTCATACATCACTTAAAGCGTGAGCATAGAATGCCTGAATAATTCCTTGATGTGAACACCTGATAAGTACGAAAGAGATGATACTGACTGATCTGCTCAAAGACGCTACCTGGTGGTTGTTTGAGCACACAGCAGCTAGTCCTGGATACATGAACCAACCCCACCCCTTAATGCTTCAGTCACACGCAGGATTCTCACAGGAATGAGGCAAAAATTCATCCAGACATACTGTTTGTACAAACAACAATTCACTCTCTTTCACACCTGGGCAATTTAAAGTCTGCAAGCGGTCTCCTGACTGTGAGGCCAACATCCTAACCACTGGGACGTCGTACATCCCGGATGAATGTTCTGTATTCACCGGTTTTTACTGAGCTTTGCCTGCTTTTAATTTCTGCTTTTTTATTTCTAGTCTCCCTTTACTCGCTGATAATGGAAAAAAAGCCAGCTGTATCTATGATAACAAGAATCATCCACCAAATCATTAACCTTTGTGTGTGTGTGTGTGTGTGTGTGTGTGTGTGTGTGTGTGTGTGTGTGTGTGTGTGTGTGTGTGTGTGTGTGTAAAACCAAAGAAAAGCACTGTTGACCCAAGTGTGATGATCACTGGTTTGACAAGGCCCTCGGAGCTTAAAGCGCAGATGGATTATGGATTTATTATTGTGATGGAAACATAATTGATTCTGTGTTTACAGTTGCTGAAGGGAGCACTGAGACTAAACAACAAAATAGGAAAAGACCATACGTTGTAATAACATTGATATGACGGCCCCAGCAACAACAACGCACCAAGACTCTTTGTCAACATCGCAGCCTTCTGCTGTCAACAAAGGGATTAACTATTATTGCAGCTCAACAGCATCGTTCATAATGTTGACTTTTACATATGTTGGTGTTTGTAGAAGTCGCTTCCCAGCACCAGAGCCAAGCGTGCTTTTTAACCAGGTTTTAATGTACATAGATTTTATCAAAAGTTTATTTTCAGCCACGTCCGTATCCTCTCTCCCGCCCTGCTCCCGGCCGCTTACTATTAAAGACAACAGATGATTAGATTAACACGTACCACCTGTGAAATCTAATCACCTGCCAGCTGTGTCTCGCCGTCAACACATGCCCCGCCCCTATCCGACGGTGCTCGTCCTCAGCACCGTAGACAGGGGCGGTGACCTTTGCGCCTGCAGGCGTGCTGGCCACACCTCCCTCCACAGTGTTATTTCTATGTTTGGATGAAAGGCTAAAAAATATATGAAAATGTAGCTAATCTTTAGCAGGGACCACCCCTCTAAACATAAAAATACATAAATACTAAGAATGTGAATCTTTGGGCACCTAACATTCCGATCCAATTCTTATTCCTGGAGTGACGATCTGATTCAGAATCAGTTTTAGATTCAAACCGATTCTCACAATGTATTATTTGGTATAATAATTATAATAACAACTTTTTTAAAATAGGTTATAGGCTAGAAAAGCTCCTTCTGGTTGCATGGAGATGGCCTAAACACGTCTTTTTTAAATGTGATACTCATAAAAAAATTAACTAATAAATACACTAATAGGGTAAGTGTCAGGCTTGTCCCTGATAGTTTGACTGTGTTTTAGTTTTTCCTCTGCATTTGTCTTAGTTTTCTGTCAGCGCTTTTATTTTGTCTTCATTTCCTGATTGTCTCCCTGAGTGCTGCTTCCTCTCAGCTGTAGCTGATTGGCACCTGGCCACAACTGGTGTCAATCAGCCAGCTGCTATTTAAACCTGCTTTCGCCTCCAGTCAGGGCTGGATTATTGTAGTGTCTACCTGTCATTGTCGATGTCACTACTACCTGTCATAATACTTGTTGTTGTAGCTCTGTCTACTTTTGTTCACTCTGCTCATGTCATAGTTCCTTCGTGTCACAGTAAGTGTTTTTGTTTCTTGTCGACAGTTAGCCTTTGTGCTATTTTAGTTCATAGCCAAGTTTGTTCTCCGCCTTGTGCGCGCCTTTTGTTTGTACCCTTGTTTGTTTTTTTGCTATAGTTAAATTAAATCATGTTTTCCTGGACAAAGCCTGCCATCTCTGCATCTTGGGGTTCGTCACCAACATACTCTGACAGTAAGAGTAATTAAATCAGAAAAACATAAGAAAAACCCTGAACTTAAAAATATTCAGCAAGTACTCAGAAGCCATCAATGACAAATCTAGTGACTTTTTTTTTTCTTTAGATACTTTAGACGACAAAGGGGTTTAGACAAAGCAAATAACATACTAGGGTTTTCCCGATACCAATATTTTGGTACTGTTACCGGTACCAAAATGTACTTCGATACTTTTCAAAATAAAGGAGACCACAAAAAAAATGTCATTATTGGCTTTATTTGAACAGAAAATCTTACGTTACATTGAGCATATGTTTCTTATTGCACTCAAAGAACAATTATATACGATTAAAATACAATTTAATAGTAATTAAACATATTGGGCTTTTCTTATTGCACTCAAAGAACAATTTACAACTTTATATATTACATTAGTCTGCCATTATGGAAGATTATGTCAGAAAACAATATACATTTTATTGGAGTTCTATTAAATGTTTCATGATTATTGTTGCCACTCTTGGTCTGTGCTTTAAGAAAAATAAAATCATTAGTAAATACTAAAGACAATCCTATGGCTAAACCTACACAGACAAGCAGGTAAAGCACACAATGTTAAAGATGAAACACAAATTGGAATTTGTTGCAGAATTCTATCATTTCACTTGCATTAGTCTGTCTACGTGGGCGGTTTTGACTGCGCTAATAATTGGCAACAAGCCAACCAGCTGTGTGTGTGTGTGTGTGTCCCGACTCTAAATGTGCACAGATGCACTACCAAAAAGTCAGTGTTTAAAAACAAGAATAACAAATACAAAAATTAGGGGTATTTTATTTGAACTAAGCAAAATTATCTGCCAATAGAACAAGAAAATTTGGCTTGTAAAGACTTTCCAAAACAAGTAAAATGAGCTAACCTCAATGAACCCCAAAATACCTTAAAATAAGTATATTCTCACTAATAACAACTGTACTACTATATATGAGTACCGTATTTTTCGGAGTATAAGTCGCACCGGAGTATAAGTCGTACCTGCCAAAAATGCATAATAACAAATAAAAAAAACATAGATAAGTCGCACTGGACAAACTATGAAAAAAACTCCGACTTATAGTCCGAAAAATACGGTACGTATTTCCTATTGTTTCATTGAAAATATAACAGCAAAGTCCATTTGGCTGTCATCTGTTTTAATATGAGACACAATTGTGTCAAAGCCATGATTTTTTGTTCATGCTTGAAATAAGAAATTATTACTTTAAAAAAGTAGTTTTATACTTGTGAGTGTTGATGACACAGCTTTGCAACAGTTGATATTCTAGTTTCAAGCATGTTTTACTCAATATAGGTCATAAAATCTCAGCAACAAGCTGTAATATCTTACTGAGATCAATTAGGATCAAAACCTTTAAAACAAGTAAAACACTCTAACACAGGGGTGTCAAACTCAAATACAGAGTGGGCCAAAATTTAAAACTGAACAAAGCCGCGGGCCAAGGTTGAACAAATTAACCTTTTAATAGGGACCCAACTAAGTTTTGCATTGAATATTGAACAAGCAAGGCTTATATAACTTTATAGTGACATGCAAAATCGAGTTTCAAATAACAATAACAATAATTAAAAAATATCAATGGCATATCAAATACAATTTAAATAAAAATTGAATGCCTCTTTTCTATTTGCAGCCTTCTGAGGTAAATATCAACATTAACTTTTTCCACAGGCTAATACATTAGAAAATAAAATAACAATGAATAAACCAACCATTCAGGACTTTAAACTGCTCAGTTTGCAACACACTGATCTAATCTGATGTGCCCAAGCCAGATACCTGCCATCTTTTCTTGGATGCTAGTTCATTAATGTCGGGGCTCAGCCTTTGAGCTGAGGCAACCTTCATTATCGAACAAAGGTGTTCATCAGTCATTATACCTCGGAGTCCACCTGGACCACAGTCTTGGGGGTGTGTTTAAAGGCACTGCGTTTATTGTCCTCCACGAGCTGTCGTCACGTCTGCTTTTCATCCATTCCAACAACGTGCCGGCCCGATCAGCACGCACACACACGTAAATTCAATGCATACCTGGCCAACAGCGATACAGGTTACACTGACGGTGCCCATATAAATAACTTTAACACTGTTAAAAATATGCGCCACACTGTGAATCCACACCAAACAAGAATGACAAACACATTTCAGGAGAACATCCGCACCGTAACACAACATAAACACAACCAAACAAATACCCAAATTTGGCCCGCGGGCCAGAGTTTGACACCCATGCTCTAAACATAAAATCTGCTTAGTGTGAAGAATTATCTTATCAGACAGAAAATAAGCAAATATCACCCTTATTTGAGATATTTAATCTTACTTAGATTTCAGTTTTTGCAGTGTGGGGAGCTAGTTTAACTACATTATTTGTCGCTCTGTAAACGTCTTGTGCAGACCTAAATGCATATTTAAAGGTTTAGCTATGCTTGAAGCAAAGGTGGTGATACTGTATTGCCATCTTTGGCGAGGCACGTCTTAAAGCAGCGCTGTGCTTCCATGTTTAAAACATCATCTTTTCGTTAGTTTTGAAGCCCAAGTACCGCCATATTGTGCTTCACGCACACTCTTTATTGACCAGGAGAACTGCTTTTGTTTGCCATTCTTCCTCTCCACACTGTTTCTGCTTGCATGTGTGTGCGTTTTGACACACTCAAATGCGCTTTGGCTCTGTAGTCTACTTCACCGCCATAGAGTATCGTTTTTAATTCATTAGTACCGCTCTACTTTATTAGAACCGGTATACTGTACAACCCTTTAACATACTACATGTTTATTAGTACTGGTATACTGTACAAGCCTTTAACATACTACATGTTTATTAGTATACTGTACAAGCCTTTAACATACTACATGTTTTTTAGTATACTGTACAACCCTTTAACATACTACATGTTTATTAGTATACTGTACAACCCTTTAACATACTACATGTTTATTAGTATACTGTACAACCCTTTAACATACTACATGTTTATTAGTATACTGTACAACCCTTTAACATACTACATGTTTATTAGTATACTTTACAACCATTTAACATACTACATGTTTATGAGTATACTGTACAACCCCTTTAACATACTACATGTATATTAGTATACTGTACAACCCCTTTAACATACTACATGTATATTAGTATACTGTACAACTCTTTAACATACTACATGTTTATTAGTATACTGTACAACTCTTTAACATGCTACATGTTTATTAGTATACCGTACAACCCTTTAACATACTACATGTTTATTAGTATACTGTACAACCCTTTAACATACTACATGTTTATGAGTATACTGTACAACCCCTTTAACATACTACATGTATATTAGTATACTGTACAACCCCTTTAACATACTACATGTATATTAGTATACTGTACAACTCTTTAACATACTACATATTTATTAGTATACTGTACAACTCTTTAACATACTACATATTTATTAGTATACTGTACAACTCTTTAACATACTACATGTTTATTAGTATACCGTACAACCCTTTAACATACTACATGTTTGTTAGTATACTGTACAACTCTTTAACATACTACATGTTTATTAGTATACTGTACATACTACATGTATATTAGTACTGGTATACTGTACAACCCTATTTTTGAAACGAGAGCTTTTCCAAGCCCGTTGTTACTAGGGGTGCACAATTTTTTTTTACATTTACATCCGAATCGCGATTCTTATTCATTCCGATTCAAAATTGATTCGTAATTTTTAAAATTGTATTAATTTTTTTCTTTATAAGAATCGATTTTTAAAAAAAACAATTTTTAGTCCATCTTCATGCAACCAGAAGGAGCTTCCCTAACCTGTAAACTGTTTTGAAAAAGTGTAATTCTAATGATTATACCAAATAACGCATTGTGAAAATCGATTTGTATCGAGAATCCTGTAGAATTGGGAATTGATTCTGAATCTAATTGTCAACCCAGGAATTGTCAACCGAGTTGTTCCCCCCTCAAAGCATTCAGGAGGACAGTATCACAAGGTAGAAACACGGCAACACCACCTTGACAAAGTAGAACATATAATTATAGAATATTTCATATTAGCAAGATGCCAACAGTGCCCTAATACATGTTTTTTGGACAAAATGTTCCATATTCACAAATCCTAAAGAGTGCATTTCTTCTTTTCGCCACATTGATGATATTTGTTCCTTCTATTGAACCACTCATCAGTCCATCCACTTTTCCATCTACAAAACCCAAAACCAGTGAAGTTGGTTTTGGGTTTTCCAGTTTGAACTGGAAAACATTATTTTTTGCAAATATTAGCTCATTTGGAATTTGATGCCTGCAACATGTTTCAAAAAAGCTGGCACAAGTGACCAAAAAAACTCAGAAAGTTGAGGGATGCTTATCAAACACTTATTTGGAACATCCCACAGGTGAACAGGCTAATTGGGAACAAGTGGGTGCCATAATTGGGTATAGAAGCAGCTTCCATGAAATGCTCAGTCATTAACAAACAAGGATGGGGCGAGGGTCACAACTTTGTGAACAAATGCGTGAGCAGTTTGTTTAAGAACAACATTTCTCAACCAGCTATTGCAAGGAATTTAGGGATTTCACCATCTACGCTCCGTAATATCACCAAAAAGTTCAGAGAATCTGGAGAAATCACTGCACGTAAGCAGTAAGGCTGAAAACCCACATTGAATGCCCGTGACCTTCGATCGTTCAGGCATCAAAAACAGCATCAGTGTGTAAAACATATCACCACATGGGCTCAGGAACACTTCAGAAAACCACTGTCAGTAACTACAGTTCGTCGCTATATCTGTAAGTGCAAGTTAAAACTCTACTATGCAAAGCCAAAGCCATTTATCAACAACACCCAGAAACGCTGCCGGCCTCGCTGGGCCTGAGCTCATCTAAGATGGACTGATGCAAAGTGTAAAAGTGTTCTGTGGTCTGACGAGTCCACATTTCAAATTGTTTTTGGAGATTGTGGACGTTGTGTCCTCGGGAACAAAGAGGAAAAGAACCATCTGGATTGTTATAGGCGCAAAGTTGAAAAGCCAGCATTTGTAATGGTATGGGGGTGTATTAGTGCCCAATGCATGGGTAACTTACACATCTGTGAAGGCACCATTAATGCTGAAAGGTACATACAGGTTTTGGAGCAACATATGTTGCCATCCAAGCAATGTTATCATGGACGCCCCTGCTTATTTCAGCAAGACAATGCCAGGCTACATACTGCATGTGTTACAACAGCGTGGCTTCATAGTAAAAAAGTGCGGGTACTAGACTGGCCTGCCTGTACTCCAGACCTGTCTCCCATTGAAAATATGTGGCGCAATATGAAGCCTAAAATACCACAACAGAGACCCCCGGTCTGTTGAACAACTTAAGCTGTACATCAAGCAAGAATGGGAAATAATTCCACCTAAAAAGCTTCAAAAATGTGTCTCCTCGTTCCCAAATGTTAAAAGGCCATGTAGCACAGTGGTAAAAATGCCCTTGTGCCAAGTGTTTTGCAATGTGTTGCTGCCATTAAATTCTAAGTTGATGATTATTTGCAAAAAAAAAAAAGTTTCTCATTTCGAACATAAAATATCTTGTCTTTGCAGTCTATTCAATTGAATATAAGTTGACAAGGATTTGCAAATCATTGTATTCTGTTTTTATTTACGAATTACACAATTTGCCAACTTCATGTCATGTCTGTGTAATCATGTTTTGTTTTAGTCATGTTTTTAGTTATTGGACTCTTTAGTTTCTGGCTTTTCACTCCCTTGTCTTGTTTCCATGATTACCCATTAGTTTTCACCTGTCACGTCACGCACCTGTTTCACGTTTTGAGTCACGCACCTGTTTTCGTTAATCATGTCTGTAGTATTTAAGTTCATTGTTTTCAGTTTGTCTTTCTGACGACATCCCCACAATTATACTCGGCACATTTCTGACACTTGATTACTGTCATGACTTGGTCCTGGGTGTATGCTTTTCCGGGATGCAACGGAAAGTTGGCTCGGGCGAGACGGGAATGTAAATACATGATTTATTTAATATATCAAAATAAAGTACAAACGAAAAGCGCGCACAGTGGCGAAGAACAAACTATGAAACCAAAAGACTATAGCATTAATAAACAAAACTTACTTGGCATGGACTAAAAGGAGCAGCATGAACGATGGACATGAAATCAAGTGTCAGAAATGTGCCGAGCATAATTGTGGGGATGTCGTCAGAAAGACAAACTGAAAACAATGAACTTAAATACTACAGACATGATTAACGAAAACAGGTGCGTGACTCAAAACGTGAAACAGGTGCGTGACGTGACAGGTGAAAACTAATGGGTAATCATTGAAACAAGACAAGGGAGTGAAAAGCCAGAAACTAAAGAGTCCAATAACTAAAAACATGACTAAAACAAAACATGATTACACAGACATGACACTTCACTGGTTTTGGGTTTTGTACCTTAATCCTTCCACCCAACTAACAAACAAAACTCCTTAAGTAAAGTACAATATTTTAAAAAACAAAAACAAACATAAAGATCTTCAGGTAACTTTGTTGACTAAATTAGCGCAACAAAAATCAGGAAATAGTTGCAGAAATTGCGAATCAAATTTCCTCACAGTCACAGTTTCATGCATACATAAATGTCATTTTCATCTATAATACATGCTAGTGAGAGACACAACTATGGGGAAGCTATCCAAACACTTTACATAACTGAGTTATGGAGGTAATTTGTTACCTCTGCCAGGAGGTTATGCAATCATTGCCATTGGTGTGTCAGTCAGTCAACAAAATGACTCAAAAATATCATTTTATTCTTTGCTTTTTTAGATGCAACCTCTGTCATTTTATCTTTATCTTATCGTTTGTATTGTCATTTGTTTTTAATGCATAATGTGTACATCTTTTTGTGAGAGATACCTGAATTCACCCAAGAAGATGAGTAAAGTATATTTCAGTCCAAAAAGTTATGGCCGTATTTTCTTGAAACTACAAACCCCGTTTCCATATGAGTTGGGAAATTGTGTTAGATGTAAATATAAACGGAATACAATGATTTGCAAATCATTTTCAACCCATAGTCAATTGAATGCACTACAAAGACAAGATATTTGATGTTAAATGTAACTTAGATATTGGGTTTTCACTATGTAAAGCGCTTTGAGTCACTAGAGAAAAGCGCTATATAAATATAATTTACTTCACTTCCCACTATTTGTAATGGTGTTCTACTGTTACCAAATAGCATTATTTTAGTTTTACTGAGATTCAACGATAGTTTGTTTTTGTCAAACCATCTTTTTTTTTTGTTCATTTCTTCTGTTATTATTTGTATTTGTGTGTTCTCTCCTGAACAGAACACAGTTGTCTGCAAATAGTACTAACTTTAAGTCCTTTGTACCTTTACAAATAGAGATGTCCGATAATATAGGAGGATAAATGCGTTAAAATGTCATATCGGAAATTATCGGTATCGTTTTTTTTATTATCGGTATCGTTTATTTTTTTTATTTATTTATTTTTATTTATTTATTTTTTTTATAAATAAAAGATACACTTACAATTAGTGCACCAACCCAATAAACCTTCACTCATTCACACAAAAGGGTTGTTTCTTTCTGTTATTAATATTCTGGTTCCTACATTATATATCAATATATATCAATACAGTCTGCAAGGGATACAGTCCGTAAGCACACATGATTGTGCGTGCTGCTGGTCCACTAATAGTACTAACCTTTAACAGTTAATTTTACTAATTTTCATTAATTACTAGTTTCAATGTAACTGTTTTTATATTGTTTTACTTTCTTTTTTATTCAAGAAAATGTTTTTAATTTATTTATCTTATTTTATTTTATTATTATTTTTAAAAAGTACCTTAACTTCACCATAGCTGGTTGTCCAAATTAGGCATACTAATGTGTTAATTACAGGACTGTATATATCGGTTGATGTTGATATCGGTATCGGTAATTACAGAGTTGGACAATATCGGAATATCAGATATCGGCAAAAAGCCATTATCGGACATCCCTATTTACCAATGTTGTTTATATAAAGATTGAACAATTTTGGTCCAGGTATTGATCCCTGAGGTACGCCACGAAATGCAAAGAGTGGAGCATTGCATTGTTTAAAGGGAGTTTGTCTGAGTCCGCCCTGAGTGCTGCTTGAATGATTCTTTCCTTGAGTCTGTGTTTAGTCACATGCAACAAAGGTATCAAAATGTGGCACTGTTTGATTTCACGTGACTTGATACCCGGTAGTACGGAAGGAATTTCAGTCGGTGCCTCTAAAACCCGTTCTACGTTCTACAAACCTCGTTTCCATATGAGTTGGGAAATTGTGTTAGATGTAAATATAAACGGAATACAATGATTTGCAAATCATTTTCAACCCATATTCAATTGAATGCACTACAAAGACAACATATTTGATGTTCAAACTCATAAGCTTTATTTATTTTTTGCAAATAATACTTAACTTAGAATTTCATGGCTGCAACACGTGCCAAAGTAGTTGGGAAAGGGCATGTTCACCACTGTGTTACATGGCCTTTCCTTTTAACAACATTCAGTAAACGTTTGGGAACTGAGGAGACGCATTTTTTAAGCTTCTTAGGTGGAATTCTTTCCCATTCTTGCTTGATGTACAGCTTAAGTTGTTCAACAGTCCGGGGGTCTCCGTTGTGCTATTTTAGGCTTCACACATTTTCAATGGGAGACAGGTCTGGACTACAGGCAGCCCAGTCTAGTACCCGCACTCTTTTACTATGAAGCCACGTTGATGTAACACGTGGCTTGGCATTGTCTTGCTGAAATAAGCAGGGGCGTCCATGGTAACGTTGCTTGGATGGCAACATATGTTGCTCCAAAACCTGTATGTACCTTTCAGCATTAATGGCGCCTTCACAGATGTGTAAGTTACCCATGTCTTGGGCACTAATACACCCCCATACCATCACAGATGCTGGCTTTTCAACTTTGCGCCTATAACAATCCGGATGGTTCTTTTCCTTCTTGGTCCGGAGGACACGACGTCCACAGTTTCCAAAAACAATTTGAAATGTGGACTCGTCAGACCACAGAACACTTTTACACTTTGTATCAGTCCATCTTAGATGAGCTCGGGTCCAGCGAAGCCGACGGCGTTTCTGGGTGTTGTTGATAAACGGTTTTCGCCTTGCAGAGGAGAGTTTTAACTTGCACTTACAGATGTAGCGACCAACTGTAGTTACTGACAGTGGGTTTCTGAAGTGTTGCTGAGCCCATGTGGTGATATCCTTTACACACTGATGTCGCTTGTTGATGCAGTACAGCCTGAGGGATCGAAGGTCACAGGCTTAGCTGCTTACGTGCAGTGATTTCTCCAGATTCTCTGAACCCTTTGATGATATTACGGACCGTAGATGGTGAAATCCCTAAATTCCTTGCAATAGCTGGTTGAGAAATGTTTTTCTTAAACTGTTCAACAATTTGCTCACACATTTGTTGACAAAATGGTGACCCTCGCCCCATCCTTGTTTGTGAATGACTGAGCATTTCATGGAATCTACTTTTATACCCAATCATGGCACTCACCTGTTCCAAATTTGCCTGTTCACCTGTGGGATGTTCCAAATAAGTGTTTGATGAGCATTCCTCAACTTTATCAGTATTTATTGCCACCTTTCCCAACTTCTTTGTCACGTGTTGCTGGCATCAAATTCTAAAGTTAATGATTATTTGCCAAAAAAAAAAAAAGTTTATCAGTTTGAACATCAAATATGTTGTCTTTGTAGCATATTCAACTGAATATGGGTTGAAAATGATTTGCAAATCATTGTATTCCGTTTATATTTACATCTAACACAATTTCCCAACTCATATGGAAACGGGGTTTGTATGTTGTACAACTTTAACCAACTCATGGCCATGTTTGTGCTTACAGAGATCCTGAGTGGCGGCGTATATGTTGACCAAAACAAGTTCCTGTGTCACGCAGACACCATTCATTGGCAGGACATTGTCAAGAACTCAGGCGTGTACCCGGTGGTGGTGCCCAGCAACAGCAGTGGAACATGTGAGTAGAACTTCATGCTCAACAAATGATAGGTAGTCTTGTTACTGTGCAGTTCATCTTTTGAAATTAGAACAAGCTGGAAGTACCGTATTTTTCGAACTACAAGGCGCACTTAAAATCCTTTCATTTTCTCAAAAATCGACAGTGCACCTTATAACCCGGTGCACCTAATGTACAGAATAATTCTGGTTGTGCTTACTGACCTCGAAGCAATTTTTATTTGGTACATGGTGTAATAATAAGTGTGACCAGTAGATACACATACCAGATATGTGGAGACTGCAATATGACGCCAGTAAACAACACAACAACTTTAAATGTTCCATTACACATGGCACTCAAAAATCTGTCAAGATGTTTTAGTGTGACTTTGAAGCCGCACCGCTTGGTGGATTGTCGGCCCATTACGGCTAGTCAGAGATACAAGTATTGCTATGGTGTGTGTATAAGGACCGCAAAATAGCACCTATTAGCAGACATATTACCTGGCGTTTTGTTTCACAATATTATGCAAAATCAACTTTTCTTACATTCTGGTACCTGCTGATGTGTATTTGGTATCTGCATAAGTCCTGAAAATGTGTGCACGTCCGCCACTGTAGTACGTGGCAATAACGTATTCAATACGCTTTTTCTTTTTCAATCGATGAATCAATGTTTATTTATATAGCCCTAAAACACAAGTGTCTCAAAGGGCTGCACAAGCCACAACAACATCCTCGGTTCAGAGCCCACATAATGGCAAGGAAAAACTCAAAACCCAGTGGGATGTCAATGTGAATGACTATGAGAAACCTTGGAGAGGACCGCAGATGTGGGTGACCCCCCTCCTCGAGGGGAGACCGGATGCAATGGACGTCGAGTGGGTCTAGCATAATATTGTGAAAATCCAGTCCATAGTGGATCTAACATAATAGTGAGAGTCCAGTCCATAGTGGATCTAACATAATAGTGAGAGTCCAGTCCATAGTGGATCTAACATAATAGTTAAAGTCCAGTCCATAGTGGATCTAACATAATAGTGAGAGTCCATTCCATAGTGGATCTAACATAATAGTGAGAGAGTCCAGTCTATAGTGGATCTAACATAATAGTGTGAGAGTCCAGTCCATAGTGGATCTAACAAAATAGTGAGAGTCCATTCCATAGTGGATCTAACATAATAGTGAGAGTCCATTCCATAGTGGATCTAACATAATAGTGAGAGTCCAGTCCATAGTGGATCTAACATAATAGTGTGAGAGTCCAGTCCATAGTGGATCTAACATAATAGTTAGAGTCCAGTCCATAGTGGATCTAACATAATAGTGAGAGTCCAGTCCATAGTGGATCTAACATAATAGTGAGAGTCCAGTCCATAGTGGATCTAACATAATAGTTAGAGTCCAGTCCATAGTGGATCTAACATAATAGTGAGAGTCCAGTCCATAGTGGATCTAACATAATAGTGAGAGTCCAGTCCATAGTGGATCTAACATAATAGTGAGAGTCCAGTCCATTGTGGATCTAACATAATAGTGTGAGAGTCCAGTCCATAGTGGATCTAACATAATAGTGTGAGAGTCCAGTCCATAGTGGATCTAACATAATAGTGAGAGTCCAGTCCATTGTGGATCTAACATAATAGTGTGAGAGTCCAGTCCATAGTGGATCTAACATAATAGTGTGAGAGTCCAGTCCATAGTGGATCTAACATAATAGTTAGAGTCCAGTCCATTGTGGACCTAACATAATAGTGTGAGAGTCCAGTCCATAGTGGATCTAACATAATAGTGAGAGTCCAGTCCATAGTGGATCTAACATAATAGTGAGAGTCCAGTCCATTGTGGATCTAACATAATAGTGTGAGAGTCCAGTCTATAGTGGATCTAACATAATAGTGAGAGTCCAGTCCATAGTGGATCTAACATAATAGTGAGAGTCCAGTCCATAGTGGATCTAACATAATAGTGAAAGTCCAGTCCATTGTGGACCTAACATAATAGTGTGAGAGTCCAGTCCATAGTGGATCTAACATAATAGTGTGAGTGTCCAGTCCATAGTGGATCTAACATAATAGTGTGAGAGTCCAGTCCATAGTGGATCTAACATAATAGTTAGAGTCTAGTCCATAGTGGATCTAACATAATAGTGAGAGTCCAGTCCATTGTGGATCTAACATAATAGTGAGAGTTCAGTCCATAGTGGATCTAACATAATAGTGAGAGTCCAGTCCATAGTGGATCTAACATAATAGTGAGAGTCCAGTCCATAGTGGATCTAACATAATAGTGAGAGTCCAGTCCATAGTGGATCTAACATAATAGTGTGAGAGTCCAGTCCATAGTGGATCTAACATAATAGTAAGATTCCAGTCCATAGTGGATCTAACATAATAGTAAGAGTCCAGTCCATAGTGGATCTAACATAATAGTGAGAGTCCAGTCCATAGTGGGTCTAACATAATAGTAAGAGTCCAGTCCATAGTGGATCTAACATAATAGTAAGACTCCAGTCCATAGTGGATCTAACATAATAGTGAGAGTCCAGTCCATAGTGGATCCAACATAATAGTGAGAGTCCAGTCCATAGTGGGGCCAGCAAGAGACCATCCCGAGCGGAGACGGGTCAGCAGCGCAGAGATGTTCCCAACCGATGCACAGGCGAACGGTACAACCCGGGTCCCGACTCTGGACAGCCAGCACTTCATCCATGACCTGTGCCCCCCCTTCCACAAGGGAGAGGGGGGCAGAGAAGAAAATAAACGGCAGATCAACTGGTCTAAAAAAGGGGGTCTATTTAGAGGCTAGAGTATACAAATGAGTTTTAAGATAGAACTTAAATGCTTCTACTGAGGTAGCATCTCTAACTGTTACCGGGAGGGCATTCCATAGTACTGGAGCCCCAATAGAAAACGCTCTATAGCCCGCAGACTTTTTTTGGGCTCTGGGAATCACTAATAAGCCGGAGTTCTTTGAACGCAGATTTCTTGCCGGGACATATGGTACAATACAATCAGCAAGATAGGATGGAGATAGACCGTGTAGTATTTTATACGTAAGTAGTAAAACCTTAAAGTCACATCTTAAGTGCACAGGAAGCCAGTGCAGGTGAGCCAGTATAGGCGTAATATGATCAAACTTTCTTGTTCTTATCAAAAGTCTAGCAGCCGCATTTTGTACCAACTGTAATCTTTTAATGCTAGACATAGGGAGGCCCGAAAATAATACATTACCGTAATAGAAACGAGACGTAACGAATGCATTAATAATGATCTCAGCGTCGCTAATGGACAAAATGTAACACATTTTAGCGATATTACGGAGATGAAAGAAGGCCGTTTTAGTAACACTAAAACACTTTCATTATTTTCTTGTTATGGGACATTTACCCTGCGCTGTTGCCATTTCTAATATAAAGTAGTGTAAAGTTCTAACTTATATCTCGCTATGGAAGCGCTAAAAACTACTAGTGTAGTGAGTTTACATTATTCACCCACAGAACTTTAGTTATTAGAGAGTTCCGGTCAGACGGTTTTTCACGGGACACATTTCCGGCGTTGTTGTTGCACTGGTGAGCCACGGATGAGGAGGAGTAAAGTCTTTTGACACTTCTTCCACTCCCATCCTTGCACACTACACCGCTACAACAAAGATGACGGGGAGAAGACGCTGTCGAAGGTGAGCCACGTAAATAAGAGCGCCCTAAGAGCGCCCACAAAACGCCGCATCCTGAAGCGACTGTCAGAAAGCGACTTGAAGATGGTCTCTAAAACATCATCTATGTAACATTTTTACCAAAGAACCATTAGATGTTATGTAGACCATAAGGAAGTTTTTCTATTTAAAAAAAAATCATAATATGACCCCTTTAATGTGCCTTTTAAATTAAAGTTAAAGTACCAGTGATTGTCACACACACCCTAGGTGTGGTGAAATTTGTCCTCTGCATTTGACCCATCCCCTTGTTCCCCCTGGGAGGTGAGGGGAGCAGTGGGCAGCACTGGTGATTTAACCCCCAATTCCAACCCTTGATGCTGAGTGCCAAGCAGGGAGATAATGGGTCCCATTTATAGTCTTTGGTATGACTCGACCGGGGTTTGAACTCACAACCTACCGATATCAGGGCGGACACTCTAACCCAGGGGTGCTCACACTTTTTCTGCAGGCGAGCTACTTTTCAATTGATCAAGTCGTGGGGATCTACCTCATTCATATATATAATTTATATTTACTTATTTATGACATATATGTTTTTGTTAACAAGTTAAAGGTGTTTAATGATAATGCAAGCATGTTTAACACATATAGTTAATATTGTTAAAAAATTATAGGTGTTTAATGATAATACAAGTATGTTTAATACATATAGTTAATATTGTTAACAAGTTAAAGGTGTTTAAGATAATACAAGCATGTTTTACACATAGTTAATATTGTTAATAAATTAAAGGTGTTTAATGATAATACAAGAATGTTTAATACATATAGTTAATATTGTTAACAAGTTAAAGGTGTTTAAAGATAATACAAGCATGTTTAACACATATAGTTAATATTGTTAACAACTTAAAGGTGTTTAAAGATAATACAAGCATGTTTAACACATATAGTTAATATTGTTAACAAGTTAAAGGTGTTTAAAGATAATACAAGCATGTTTAACACATATAGTTAATATTGTTAACAACTTAAAGGTGTTTAAAGATAATACAAGCATGTTTAACACATATAGTTAATATTGTTAACAAGTTAAAGGTGTTTAAAGATAATACAAGCATGTTTAACACATCTAGTTAATATTGTTAACAACTTAAAGGTGGTTAAAGATAATACAAGCATGTTTAACACATATAGTTAATATTGTTAACAACTTAAAGGTGTTTAAAGATAATACAAGCATGTTTAACACATATAGTTAATATTGTTAACAAGTTAAAGGTGTTTAAAGATAATACAAGCATGTTTAACACATATAGTTAATATCGTTAACAAGTTAAAGGTGTTTAAAGATAATACAAGCATGTTTAACACATCTAGTTAATATTGTTAACAACTTAAAGGTGGTTAAAGATAATACAAGCATGTTTAACACATATAGTTAATATTGTTAACAACTTAAAGGTGTTTAAAGATAATACAAGCATGTTTAACACATATAGTTAATATTGTTAACAAGTTAAAGGTGTTTAAAGATAATACAAGCATGTTTAACACATATAGTTAATATTGTTAACAAGTTAAAGGTGTTTAATGATAATACAAGCATGTTTAACACATATAGATTCCGTTCTTTCATGAAGACAAGAATATAAGTTGGTGTATTACCTGATTCTGATGACTTGCATTGATAGGAATCAGACAGTGGTGCTGATGACGTCCGCATTTTCGAATGGAGGAGAAAAAAGTCCTCCTTTCTGTCCAATACCACATGAAAGTGGTTGGTTTTTGGCGTCTTTTATGTCCAGCTTCCGTACTCCTTTGTATACACTTTACAAGAAATACATTGTCGGCAAACTCCGTAGCTTGCTAGCTTGTGCACGCCAGCTTTCTGAGACTCTTATTTTGTTAGCGCAACTGTGCAACTGTGCAGTCGGTCTTTGGAGTTTTGACGACAGGTACGGCGCCAGAGTCTGTTGAAATAAAGTGTTTCTCACCTTCCAGTCGGTAATTTTAATGAGCTGGCAGCAGCCAGCGTCATCTCAGAAGACCCTCGGGTGCCGTGAATGTCAATCAAGTGACGAAAGTGACGTCATAGTGAAGATTTATGATCGCTCATTTTTAGGACTATTTTTTTTAATGCCTGGCTGGTGATCGACTGACACACCCTCCGAGATCGACCGGTAGCTCGCGATCGACGTAATGTGCACCCCTGCTCTAACCACTAGGCCACTGAGTAGGTTTTTTGTATGAAAAAAGACCTGACGAGACCCGCTCATCGGCCGTGCGCCTTATAATCCGGTGCTCCCTATGGTCCGGAAAATGCGGTAATCCGACTGAAGTGATTCAAATAAGATCCCTGAACTGACCCCTTGTTCTAACCCCTGCATGTTTTGTTTTTTCCCTGTGTTGCTCAAGCTGTTTGGCATTTAAATCTCTTTCCGTGTTTTGCTATCTTGTATAATTCGCTACAAACACCTAAAAACTGAAAACACTTTAGACCGTCACTGACAATTTGTCATTTGAGGGAGTGCAGACCTTCAGCGTTTAATAAAAGCTCGACTTCACAGGCCAAGTGACTCCAAGGAGAACAATAATAGAAATAGCGATGCAGCGCAGGTTTTCCACACTCGGCACTGCGAGACAACAACTTACGGCCCAC
Source organism: Nerophis lumbriciformis (assembly GCF_033978685.3). Taxonomy (NCBI): domain Eukaryota; kingdom Metazoa; phylum Chordata; class Actinopteri; order Syngnathiformes; family Syngnathidae; genus Nerophis; species Nerophis lumbriciformis. The sequence continues at coordinate 10,867,537 of NC_084560.2, read as the reverse complement.
TGTCATTTAGATTGTCTTTTGTACGCCGATTTAATGCATTCGACCTCACTCGAGCACCGTCAAAGTGCGCTACAGGGAGCCAGGCCGAAAAATGAGTGGGAAAAAGGCAGTGAAAGGCTGTAGAAGAACAAAGTGAGACCGTGTTTGGCATTAAGTGCAAGAACCACAGCGGGACGATGGATTAGGGAGGGTGGATGGAGGATGAAAGAGATGAAGTGTGCAGTGGAGAGGTGCACATATGAGTAAGAAGAGGAGGGCGGAAAATGGAGACTCGTGTTGGGGAGTAGAGTAAGTCTCAGTGCTAATAGCTCTCATCTGGAGAGGCTGATGGACAGAGGACAGCACTCCTGCACTTAACCAGGCTCATGTCCCTCACACTCAATTACCAGGCAGTCAATTAAGCTCTCCACAAGCACACAAAATGTCACTGACTAGTGCTTTGAGGGTGTGACGCGCATTTCTTCTTTGCCGCTTTCATCTCAGCCTCTACGCGGGTTTAATGCCAAGGGGGAGTTGAAAAGAATCTATCCAGTGTGTCATGCTTAGACAATTGCAACCTTTTACCTCAACTTTTACCAACCCAAACAGAAACAATAAGCCATTGTTGTTGCCGAAAATACGTATTCCCGCATAATTCTGAAAATATTTCTGTGGTTCCAGGATACACTGTTAAAATAAATATACTAACACTCGAACACTTTTTTTTTAATCTCTCCTGTCCTGCTCCAAGTATTTGTTTCTAGCAAAACTTGAACCGATCCTGCTTGCAGGCGTACATACCTGGGCTCAACATTTACAAGCCATTTAAATTGCACTTTTTTTGGAATTGGGCCTATCGTTCACAATCATTGTGAGAGACAAAAATACACGTGTCTTTTATTTTTTTATTTTTAGGATTTTAAAGATGATAAACGCTTGGAAGATGCGGCTAATTGGGAGTCACAGTTGTTGACTTCAAAGTCTCTAAAACAACTTCAAAAACCTCCATCAACGTTTTATATACTCACTGCAAGTAGATATATGATGCAGTAACAGACACCTTCATAACAATATGTAATATGTACAATATATACACTGCAAGTATATATATATATATATATATATATATATATATATATATATATATATATATATATATATATATATATATATATATGTATATATATATATATCTATATATATATATATATATATATATAATGTAGTAACAGACACCTTCATAACAATATGTAACATGTACAATAAACACACTGCAAGTATATATATATAATGTAGTAATAGACACCTTCATAATAATATGTAATATGATTTATATACACACTGCAAGTATATATATAATGTAGTTACAGACACCTTCATAACAATATGTAACATGTACAATATACACACTGCAAGTATATATATAATGTAGTAACAGACACCTTCATAACAATATGTAACATGTACAATATTCACACTGCAAGTATATATATATAATGTAGTAATAGACACCTTCATAATAATATGTAATATGATTTATATACACACTGCAAGTATATATATATAATGTAGTTACAGACACCTTCATAACAATATGTAACATGTACAATATACACACTGCAAGTATATATATAATGTAGTAACAGACACCTTCATAACAATATGTAACATGTACAATATACACACTGCAAGTATATATATATATATATATAATGTAGTAACAGACACCTTCATAACAATATGTAGTATGTACAATATACACACTGCAAGTATATATATATATATATATATATATATATATATATATATATATATATATATATATATATATATATGTGTATATATTTATATATATATATATATATATATATATATATATATATATATGTATATAGTAGTAACTGACAATATATAACAATATGTAATATGTACAATATTTACCGTATTTTGATTAGTTTAATCAATGCCATGACTGAGTCATTCAGTGCATTGACTTCTGTTTCCATAGCAACTCACTTCCGACTTCCTGAAAGAAACGCGAGTATGTTTTCTAATCATGGCAGTATAGATAACAGACAACGAAGACGACTATTTTTGGTCAAATGAGGATTCCCAACCTTATCTTTTTGAAGCTGAATATACTGCGGATGAACGTCTGCTTCTAGAAGCGAGCACGAAGAAAGAGTCAGACTTTGGAGCGGACATTAGCCGAGAGAGTGAGGTGAAAGTGACTTTGCCGCTGTAAACGTGGAACTTGGAGCTATGCTATTTTGACATAAATGGAGTGTTTACCCAAATAAACTGAAACTGTCCATGGAGTGAGTCACACTTTATATTGATCATGACACACGCAGCACGTCATTATTACAACTACAGTGCATACACTGTCTGGCTAGCTGTGTTCACACAAAACATTAAATTATACTTTGCAGATACTGAAATATGATTGTTCATGTTTTTCACTTAGTACAGATTGGTGTCCTATCACATTGTTCTGTATTACAAACTCAAATGTGTTTAGTGTTCATGTAGAAGCAAGCTTATCTCTTGCCGTAGTTAGCTTTTACGGCTAACACCGTAGCATGCCGATGTGTTAGTACGCTGGAAAAATAGTTCTTCAGTGTTCTCTCTTACAATAACAATGTTGCTACAGCTTGGTTATTATACAGGTTACAGAACATAAATGAAGGGTTGTTGATGGTTTTTAAATTGATTTAGAGGTGGAATTGATTGCTCCCATTAGCTGCATTGCTAGCTACCAAGAATGGGACGATTTTTACATGTTGGAATTACAAAAAAAACCCACCTTTTGTCTTTTTGTTTCTCATAATGATTGTGAACTAGAGACAAAATTCCCCCAAAAAGTGAAGTTTTTCCTGTAAGACCTAACTAGATGTTGCTGATCTTACTTTGTAGTCAGGTTGCAAAGGCTAAATGATGTCTTTTCATAACATTCTTTGCAGGTCAGAAATGCCATCGGTCCTGCAATGGTCGCTGCTGGGGACCCAAGGAGGACCAGTGTCAAAGCTGTAAGTGGATTCAACAGAACCGAATAATTTGATGTATTCCCTCTGAGAAAGTCAGTCCCTCTGAGAAAGTCAGCACTCGTGTGGATTTGATATTTCTCCATTCAAATATAAATGCGTCTTAATTAGAGATGCGCGGATAGGCAATTATTTCATCCGCAACCGCATCACAAAAGTCGTCAACCACCCGCCATCTACCCGAACCAACATTTTATCAAAACCACACCCGCCCGCACCTGCCCGTTGTTATATATCTAATATAGACGATGCAAGGCATTAGTGAGGTTAGAAAGCTTTTGCCTGTTAAAGAAAGGAGACTGATCCAATGCAGCAGAGACATTCAATGCGTGCCACACATTAATATCTCTTGGCCACGCATTAGTGGCTAAGATATATTAATGCGTGATAATATTATTTATCATTATTATAATATTATTGTCATTTCCATTAAGAAAGTGTTGACTATTGTTGCCAATGCCCTCAGATCAGGAGTGCGTTCCTCACACTTTGTGTGCGCAGTTGCAGAAAGCAGAACGAGGCTTTTAAGAAGTTAAAACAATGTTTTAGAAAGACTAGGCCTATATTTTCGTTAGGTAAAAAAAAATGTTCTGAATTTATTTCAATGAATATTAACTTGTTAACGTTATAATGCTCAAATAGGGACGAGGGCGGGGTGCACAGTGAAACAGTGAACAATTTCGCGACAAAGATGAATTATTGATTGATCTGCAGCCATGACAAAATATCAGACAATCTCCATTGTCAACGACAGGCAGGAAAATAAAGATAAACACATAGCCTATGTTCTAGGCATAGGCTCATACGTTTTTAAGTTGAAATAAAAAAATAAATAAAAAATGTGCCTCATAAGCCTTAGGCTGTCAATCACGCGCACAAACTTAAATTATGCAATAACATATGTATGTCATCTCTATTTAAACAAAAATAAATTAAATAAATAATAATAACAAATTACCTGCAACTTATTGGCCAAGGCAAATAGCTGAAGGGCGGAAATCAAACCCATCAGACTGCACTTTATCATCAAACTTGAATTATAATGAAAATAGACGGTCACGACAAACAAAGCAGGCTAAATAGCCTTACATTGTCGCCAATCGGAGATGCGCTTCACTTGAAAGCGAGGCCAAATAATTATTCACACATAGTAGTATATCTCGAATAGAAAAAAACCACAATAAACAACGCAATTGCCTTAATTCCTTTGCATTGTAGTGCGCCCAAACAACACGTAACCATCAAAATTATTTAGCTGACCGAACTCAATATAAGTTAGACATGGGCTTATTTGGTATAGCCTAGGTAACGTAGACTAATTCGTTTAACATATCCAACCGTATGTCTACTTACTTTTTTTTTTGTTAGCACTATGCAGGAATAAAATGGCATCTACAGTGCCAGGATTCATGCGAGAGCGCCTGGCCTCTAAAATGCACCCTGCTGCACTGAAGGAGCGCTCACTTGCACCACTTGTTGCTGGGATGCGGTGCCTGATTAATAATTGACTGTTTCATAGAGTGCTGCTCGTTTTTCGTATGTGGGTAACAACATTTAACTATGTATATATATTTCCGAATTGGTTCAACCGCCAACCGCCCGCATCTATTTAAAATCTATTTTTACCCGCCCGACCCGCGGTTTATCCGCGGACTCCGCGGTTGTGTCCGCAAACCACGCATCTCTAGTCTTAATGCATAAACTGGTGAGTCTCAGAGCATTCGATCTGACTGTTCAATGTGTCCCAGAAGGCGTTTCGTCTCTCATGCTCTTATGCTCATAGACTTTGATTGGTCAGATCTGATGTAGGATCGAGAAAGAGAGGTGAAACGTGTTCCAAAACAAACTGAACAGTCCAGTTGTGATCGATTCAATGCCCTGAGAATACAACAAACGACCTGGATGAACAAGAACGTCCGTAGACATCAGTGAGTGATGTTCACACTGCAAAAAATCAGTGTTCAAAAACAAAAAAAAAAAATACAAAAATTAGGGGTATTTTATTTGAACTAAGCAAAATTATCTGCCAATAGAACAAGAAAATTTGGCTTGTCAAGACTTTCCAAAACAAGTAAAATTAGCTAACCTCAATGAACCCAAAAATACCTTAAAATAAGTATATTCTCACTAATAACAAGTGCACTACTATATGAGTACCTGTTTTCTATTGTTTCATTGAAAATAAAACAGCAAAGTCCATTTGGCTGTCATCTGTTTTTATATGAGACACAATTGTGTCAAAGTCATGATTTTTTTTTTTCATGCTTGAAATAAGAAATGATTACTTTAAAAAAGTAGTTTTATACTTGTGAGTGTTGATGTCACAGCTTTGCAACAGTTGATATTCTAGTTTCAAGCATGATTTACTAAATATAGGTCATAAAATCTCAGCAACAAGCTGTAATATCTTACTGAGATAATTTAGGACCAAAACCCTTAAAACAAGTAAAACACTCTAACATAAAATCAGCTTAGTGAGAAGAATTATCTTATCAGACAGAAAATAAGCAAATATCACCCTTATTTGAGATATTTAATCTTACTTGGATTTCAGTTTTTGCAGTGCAGGATTGGTCCGACACTCACTGGATGTCATGTCACTTTAGGTCATGTCACCATTTTACTATCACCACTGGAATACATGGTGTGAATTAGAGATGCGCGGATAGGCAATTATTTCATCCGCAACCGCATCACAAAAGTCGTCAACCATCCGCCATCCATCCGAACTAACATTTAATCAAAACCGCACCCGCCCGCTATTCGCCACCCGCCCGTTGATATATATCTAATATAGACGATGTTAAAGAAAGAAGACTGATCCAATGCAGCAGAGACATTCAATGCGTGCCACGCTGTCACTGTCCAGACGCACACCAGTGCGCAATCATCTGGGAGCCGCGCTGAGCGCACCTCCAAGCGCACTCGCGCCACTCAAACTGCTGCAGGCAGCTACGTTCTATCTTGTTTTAACATCCTGTGGCACTCTTCTGGGATCACGGCGGACGAAACTGCTCATACTCAGGGTGTTTGTGGAGGTTCGGGGTTTTGCACAAATGTGATGCACCATGTTAGATGTCCCGGTTTTGTGACTGTCGTAGACATAAACAGCGTCGCAGCTCTTGCAAATCACGTAGCCAGCATTACTATCATCCTGATTTACAACCTCATAAAAACGAGTCCACGCTGAACTTTTCTGGCCTTTTTTTTCCCCTGGTCTTTAGTATTCCCTTTTTTAGTTTGTCGCGTACCACGTTTGCTGCCGGCGTTGCCATCTCTTTTTTTTTTCTTCTTCTGTTGTGGCATATGCTGCAGGTGCCTGCTCGTTTTTCGTATGTGGGTAACAACATTTAACTATGTATATATATTTCCGAATTGGTTTAACTGCCACCCGCCTGAATCTATTTAAAATCTAATTTTTTTTAAATTTCAACCGCCCGACCCGCGGATAATCCGCGGACTCCGCGGTTGTGTCCGCAAACCGCGCATCTCTAGTGTGAATACATGGAAATTAATGACTGGTGAGGAATGAATGAGTGATTTCACAGTCAAAGACACATCGTCCAGTTCTTCCCGTGGGATCGCGAGGCATTCCCAGGCCAGTCGGGAGACATAGTCTTTTCAATGTGTCCTAAGTCTTGTCCGTGGCCTCCTACCTAGTCTGTCTGCCATAAACGCCTCCCCAGGGAGACAAGATGCCCAAACAACCTCTCTGGCTCTTCCTGGATTACAGGACTTCTCACCCTTTCTCTAAGGGAAACTCCTTTTGGCCGCTTGTACTCGTGATCTTGTCCTTTGAGTCGTAACCCAAAGCTCATGACCATAGGTGAGAATAGGGAGGTGAATCAACCGGTAAATTGAGAGCTTTGCCTTCTGGCTCAGCTACTTTTTCACCACGACCGATACAGTGTCTGCATCACTCTTCCCTCACTCGTAAACAAGACAAGTTCGTACAAAATTATCATTTTGGTTGTTGGAAATGATTCAGTTGCAGTCCACATCCGCATGAAAATCTTCACAAAAAACATTGATTTATTCAAGGAAAATGGAGACCTGCTTTTGGTCTGAACCCTTCATATTGTTTATTACCAGTGTTGGGTTAGTTACTGAAAAGCAGTAACTAGTTACAGTTACTAGTTACTTCATTTCAAAAGTAACTCAGTTACTAACTCAGTTACTTACACCAAAAAGTAATGCGTTACTGTGAAAAGTAACTATTTAGTTACTTCTTTTTTCCCCCTTTTTTTAAAGCTCCAATTAATGCCCTTTTAGCCTTCATTTCAGTAGTGTTATTGCACTGGAGAATAATACAATGTGTTGATCAACTTGACATGCATTTGCATCACTCAACTCTGCTAAGCCATGTGGTCTACATACAACACACAAAGACAAAGATATGTTACAAAGGCCAATTTGTTTCTGGCCAGAACAAATTAACAAAACTATTTTAAATAGCTGCAACATAACATACATAAGTAACAAACAGCATAATAACAGCATAGCTGTAAAGCAAGAAAGGCACACACTACATACACAAAGTCTAACCAGGCATTTTCTTCCTCAAGTAATTCTTATACAAAATCATGTCTGAAACCCAGAACACTACACATTTCCCCAGTTTTAGTTTAGAGATAAGGAAAGTTTGGCCTGGCCCACCAGCATCCCTCTTTATGTTTGTGAACTTTATAGTCTATACATTTAGAGTGATGTGATAATCAAACACTCTAGAAGTCTAGAATGAAAGAGTATATACGAGAATTGACAGCAACGTTCCCTCTAAGGAGTGCGCATGTGCAATTGCGCACTGCTCAAGCGTCCTCTGCGCACGGCAAATCTATGCCATGCACAAAATCAAATAAAAAAATAAGCGCATAACAATTTTCGACACGACATGGACACGACAGAGAAAACCGTTTTCGTCATCATTGTTCAAATATTGTAACGTCTGTCGAGACGCTTTGAGGACATGAATTCCATCCATCACTTTACTGAGCAAAACTCTTTACTGTCGGCCATAAACACATGACCAAAACATTAGTAAAAAAAATTATATCTAGCAAAACTGGTCATTTTCTGCAGTACAAACCAGACCAAAAGCAACTTTGTTATATCAACAGCAGCCGCTCGCTCTCTCACGTGCGCCAACACTTGCACATATGGCACTTAGCCAGTGATGCGTTTACAGCCACACAAAAAGTCGGACAACTCCAACACCACACATAAAGTGTCATTCCAGGTCGTTACACTATGATTTACCAATCAAATGTGTGCTTATTCTAGTGTCATTTATTAGGAATCTTAATTTATAAATATTAATCATGAAATGCTGTTAGTATATTAAATAAATACTAATAAAAATATATTTTTTACAAACAGGAAGTTGCAGGAATGTACACATGATCCCCTGCTTACATCTCATTGTGCAACATGTGAATGTTTTAATGGGAACTAAATGCAATGTCTGAAAGGGGTACAAATTATTTCCAAAGCAGGACCTCCACCCAGACAAACAATACAAGTACACAGTTCATGAAAAACAATATTTGTTGCTATTGTCATTGTAAGTGGGCCTAAACACTTATATTAGAAATGGAAATGACTGCTGTCATTTGATTATAATAATAAGAGAATGTTGTCTGTCTATCTGTGTTGGCCCTGTGATGAGGTGGGGACTTGTCCAGGGTGTACCCTGCCTTCCGCCCGAATGCAGCTGAGATAGGCTCCAGCGACCCCGAAAGGGACAAGTGGTAGGAAATGGATGGATGGATGGAGATGTAAGTTGTTATTTAGTGAGGTTTGGGACAGGTGTGCTGCTGGTGTAGCCACAGTGTGCACATCCAGAGTTGCTCACATGGACTCCACTCAATGCTCAGGGACTTTTTGCATTTGCTCACACACATGAACAATTAGAGGGAACATTGATTGACAGAGTGTGTGTACCTTCAACGGTGAATGGTGGTGGTGGAGGTAAAGTGGCATCAGAGTCTCTGTCTCTCTTTACTAGCTTCGTCGAAGCATGTTGCTATGTAGCGTGTTTCAGCAGATTTGAATTGCTGTTTTGGGCAGTAGATGGCATCTTTGATCCAAAGCACAATTTACATTTAACTAAAATGTTATTTTCTTTGTGCTCGACAAAAGAAAAGTAGTGAAAATATCTCCATGTTAGCAAACTCGACTTCTGCTCCGCCATGATCAGACACGCCCCCCCCCCCCCCCCCCTCGCTCCCCACACTCACACTCAGACACACCCACACAGAGCGCATGTCTCTCTCTCTTCTCCGGCTTGTGACACAAGAAGAATCAGAACGACACATAAAACCTCCGATAAAACACACTTTATACTACATAAAAAGTAACGTAAAATAACGCAGTAACGCATCATGTAGTAACGGTAACGGAGTTACTGAATATAAAAAAATAACGCGTTAGATTACTAGTTACCGCCGAAACTAACGGCGTTACAGTAACGCGTTACTTTGTAACGCGTTAGTCCCAACACTGTTTATTACCATCTGGATGTTTATAGTTAGCACTTCACTTTTGAAGTTCCTGCTTGCACTAATTATCTTATCATTGTAGCACTTAATGACAAGGAACCGTATTCAGAAAAATAGATGCCACCCGTCTCACTGTTGGCCATAGTCCATGCATCAAATTGGATTAACTTGAACACAATCTTCACTGGTTACCCTCTAATTGATTTAAAACTTAGGTGGCGTTTACTCGATTTGTGTGCAAACTGAACGTTTATATGTGCAGTCCTGATAGATTACAACACCAAGTCCATTCTCCAAAATCCATTCTGACAAAATGGCAGGCTCACAGTGTTTTGAGAATTCTCCTGTCACATTCCGGGCTTCGGCTACTAAAGTAACTTTTACTGAGCGGTCCAATCCAAACAATACCCAGGACCAATGTTCCCTCTAATTTTTCATGTGTGTGAACAAACGCAAAAACTCCCTGAGCATTCAGTGGAGCCCATGTGAGCAACATCAGATGCACACACTGTGGCTACACCAGCAGCCCACCTGTCCCAAACCTGACTAAAAAACAAGTTCAATCTCCATCCATTTTCTACCGCTTGTCCCTTTCGGGCGGAAGGTGGGGTACACCCTGGACTAGTCCTCACCTCATCGCAGGGCCAACACAAATAGACAGACAACATTCTCTTATTATTATAATGAAATGACAGCAGTCATTTCCATGAGGTTATTTTCTAATATAAGTGTTTAGGCCCACTTACAATGACAATAACAAAAAATATTGTTTTTCATGAACTGTGTACTTGTATTGTTTGTCTGGGTGGAGGTCCTGCTTTGGAAATAATGTGTACCCCTTTCAGACATTGCATTTAGTTCCCATTAAAACATTCACATGTTGCACAATGAGATGTAAGCAGGGGATCATGTGTACATTCCTGCAACTTCCTGTTTGTAAAAAATATATTTTTATTAGTATTTATTTAATATACTAACAGCATTTCATGATTAATATTTATAAATTAAGATTCCTAATAAATGACACTAGAATAAGCACACATTTGATTGGTAAATCATAGTGTAACGACCTGGAATGACACTTTATGTGTGGTGTTGGAGTTGTCCGACTTTTTGTGTGACTATAAACGCATCACTGCCTAAGTGCCATATGTGCATGTGTTGGCGCAAGTGAGAAAGAGCGAGCGGCTGCTGTTGATATAACAAAGTTGCTTTTGGTCTGGTTTGTACTGCAGAAAATGACCACTTTTGCTAGATATCATTTTTTTTTACTAATGTTTTGGTGATGTGTTTATGGCCGACAATAAAGAGTTTTGCTCAGTGAAGTGATGGATGGAATTCATGTCCTCAAAGCGTCTCGACAGACGTTACAATATTTGAACAATGATGACGAAAACTGTTTTCTCTGTCGTGTCCGTGTGACGAAAATTGTTATGCGCTTATTTTTTTTTTTGATTTTGTGTGTGGCATAGATCTGCTGTGCGCAGAGGACGCTTGAGCAGTGCGCAATTGCACAGGCGCGCACCTTAGAGGGATCGTTGCCCGGGACGAATGTACTCTACCATTGGTAGCCGTCACTCCCGGAAGTTGAGATGATCATAGAGTGTAGCCGCCAACCGGCCCGCTGCCTGCCATCTCTCTTTATCACTCCATTCCATTAACAAGCCGTCATGTCGGTCACGTCTTGTGTGAACACAACTTTGTGGGTACAAAACTGCATGTTTGAGTCTTGTGATTAACATTGTATTGCTATGACTATAAGGGTATCGCCAATGAATTTATAATGTGTGAACTGAGTGTTAGTTTGAGGTCCGTGCTGACTAATCATCCCCTGGCATGGAATTTGATTAACAAATCCAGTCAGTGATGATGGAATTTAAAGGGGGCATGCCGGCCTATAATCTCGTCTAGAATCAGAATCAGTCAGGTTTTTGAGTCCGTTTTTTTCCACACCAAAGTCGTTCAAGTTTGCCTTCAACTGTCTTTGGCGTATTTACATTGGGGTACAGTCACGGTGGAAGACAAAAACACCTTAATTGTTCCTCAAATCAAATCCACTAAACGAATTACAGTGAAACATCAACTTATGAGTACCCCAACCTTTGGATGTTTTAAGAAACAAGCTGTTTTCCGCTTTTTGTTATGCTTTAAATTGCGAGCATAATTTGAGTGACAGTACGAGCCTTCCCGCCGCAGGTTGAAGTATTATTTGTCCAAAGATCGACACAATCCTTCTTCCCTCCAACCACCGTAACTGAGAAAGTTAATCTAAAGGAGAAGAAGTGGACGGCCAGAGCAGAGAAACAAACATTTAAAAACATGTCCTCGTTGTCGGCGATCACTCGAAACGAGTATGAGTGTTCTCCTACTGGTGGGATTGCCTTCAGGAGAACGCCTGTGCGTGAAATCTTTTAAAGTGGGGAGACTTGTGATTTAGGGCTATATAAATAAACATTGATTGATTGATTGATTGAGACTGGTGCACAGACAGCCACCACACTGTCCTTGGCAAAGAGAAGGCCAGGGTCCAATGGCATGGAGACCAAGACAATTGAGGGACCATCTTTGCTGCAGCCTTCTTCCGCCTTTGTGACCGTTGTGGAGCTTCTATGCAACCATCATCCGCCCACTCCGCCGTTGAGGTCTTTTTCAACGAGGGAGACGCGCAGACTCTATCGTCACTTCTTTGCTGTGGGGAGCTGTATCCGGTGGCAAGGGAAACCCAGGACGACCGGCACCTCCTCACAGCTGCCGGAGCTCCGGTCTGTCGGAGGACCGCCTATGGTGCGCCTACAAGCACTTGCTTTTCTCTCAGGGTGTGCTCCCCTAGCCTTTTGTCTTCCCAGACTAACCAGCAGGCCTATTCGACTCAATTGTTTTGGGGGCCACAATTCCGAGGACCTGGGGGCCGGACTTCTCCCTTAACTACTAGTCTTATTTTGTATATATCGGAAGAACCAGCATCCTCTACAGTAGTCTTTTGATTTTGGTCTAATTATGTTGTCAATTACAGTAGCGTTCTGTTGTTTTTAAGGAGTTTCTGCAAACAAAATGGTCAAAGATCATCATTCTAGTGTTTAAAATTGTGAGTCTCTCACAAGTTTTTTTGAACTGAACTCGTGGACCAGTTGAAAAGCCCAAATGATGAAAAAAAAGAGGACCTAAAATGGAACCCTGAGGAACACCACGAGTTTACCGAAAGAAGTTGAACAAATGACTATTGACTGCACCTGAAATAAACAAGCTACATCAACACCTCTATTACAAACATCACTTTACATAAAAATTGTGTAACTGGCAAAAAGAAAGGACTCAAAGGTGTGCTTTGAGGAATGCCTCAATTAGGTAAATATGCAAGTTTGAATCTTTGTGTTCTATGTTTGCTCGCAAGGTTAAAATGCAAATGCAATGATCCACCGATGTGTTGCCATGGTCCAAGTTTCTCTATAAAACAGGAATGTTTGTCCCCCAAGTTTTGAGCTAAACTCAGGGCCTGTATGGTGTTATTCCCAGGCTGGATGTGGTCCCCGGGCTGCCAGTTGAATAGCACTGTCCACCGTCCTACTGGTTAGCCAACCTGGTGAGTCAATACGACCGCAGCACTGTCAGGCCACGGTCACACAAGCTGCAGCCAGCCTCCGCAGCACGTCCAAACCATGGACATGTATCCATAAAAATATTGAAAAGCTGCCGAGGCCGTTTCAGTTTGTTCTGTTAAGTGCTGAATCAACAAATTGCACAGTCTGGTAGACATCCATCCATCCATCCATTTTCTACCGCTTATTCCCTTTTTTGGGGTCGCGGGGGGCGCTGGAGCCTATCTCAGCTACAATCGGGCGGAAGGCGGGGTACACCCTGGACAAGTCGCCACCTCATCGCAGGGCCAACACAGATAGACAGACAACTTTCACACTCACATTCACACACTAGGGCCAATTTAGTGTTGCCAATCAACTTATCCCCAGGTGCATGTCTTTGGAGGTGGGAGGAAGCCGGAGTACCCGGAGGGAACCCACACAGTCACGGGGAGAACAAGCAAACTCCACACAGAAAGATCCCGAGCCCGGGATTGAACCCAAGACTACTCAGGACCTTCGTATTGTGAGGCAGATGCACTAACCCCTCTTCCACCGTGCTGCCCCAGTCTGGTAGACAGACATACGCATTGCTTGCTGTCAACTGTCACCTATTGCAGGGGTCGGCACCCCTAAATGTTGAATGAGCCATATTGGACCAAACCTTGGAGAGGACCGCATATGTGGGTGACCCCCCCCCCCCCCCTCCCTCTAGGGGAGACCGGATGCAATGGACGTTGAGTGGGTCTAGCATAATATTGTGAAAGTCCAGTCCATAGTGGATCTAACATAATAGTGAGAGTCCAGTCCATAGTGGGGCCAGCAGGAGACCATCTTGAGTGGAGACGGGTCAGCAGCGCAGAGATGTCCCCAACCGATGCACAGGCAAGCGGTCCACCCCGGGTCCCGACTCTGGACAGCCAGCACTTCATCCATGGCCACCGGACCTGTGCCCCCCCCTCCACAAGGGAGAGGGGAGCAGAGGAAAAAATAAAAGAAACGGCAGATCAACTGGTCTAAAAAGGGGGTCTATTTAAAGGCTAGAGTATACAAATGAGTTTTAAGATGGGACTTAAATGCTTCTACTGAGGTAGCATCTCTAACTGTTACCGGGAGGGCATTCCATAGTACTGGAGCCCCAATAGAAAACGCTCTATAGCCCGCAGACTTTTTTTGGGCTCTGGGAATCACTAATAAGCCGGAGTTCTTTGAACGCAGATTTCTTGCCTGGACATATGTATGGCGTCACATTAGTGCCATAAATCCGAGCGCATAAAAACTGTTATCGCGCGCTGATTCTCCACTTCGTGCGCGCGCACGACACCCTTTTGCGCGCGCGTGGTGCCTTTTTGCGCGCGCGTGGTGCCTTTTTGCGCGCGCGTGGTGCCTTTTTGCGCGCGCGCGGTGCCTTTCTGTGTGCGCGGTACCTTTTTGCGCGCGCGCGGTGCCTTTCTGCACGCGCGCAACGCCTTTCTGCGCGCTCTCTGTGTACTCCTGGCATCTCTCCTCACGCTGTCATGTTTCTTTTTGGCACTTTGGGGGCGGGTATGCTTGGACGGCCACTCCTTTCTGATTGGCTGTGAGCATTTTTCATATGACCAATCATTCTCCAGCGTAGCAACGTTGTAGCCATCTTACCTCGGACAGCTAGCCTCAATCATTACATTGATGTCAATGGTACATGTACTAATTAAATTACCATAACTTGCTCGATTTTCGACCAATTTACAAACGGTTTGCCTTGTTACAAATCTTATTACATGTAGATATGACATAGGATGCTGTACCTGTTGAAATTACCTCTTTCGCTTTAAAACAAAAATGACTTAATTGTGCAACATAGTTGTGTAGGGTCAGTGTTAGTCAGTTCTCTGATTATTTTAAACTGTTTCAGAATACGTTATTACAAGCTATTTTTAACATTTTAAAAACAAAATTCAAAGATTATTTCATTAATTTTATGGCTGAATCAAAAGAAATTCCATAAATTAGAAAACAAATGTTCAAGAAGAAGTGAAAATATAAAATAATGTTATGGTTGGATGTTATTGCTGGTGGACCAGTTCTGGCTGAAAGATGTGATTATGGTGTTTGTTGTCTTATTATTTATTTGGGTCACATTTTGTATTACCCTGTATTGTGTTTATGTGGTATGAAATAACCTTCATCAGTGTGCGACATTTTTTTATCCACTTCTTCCTCCGTAAATCTTGATACATATTGACGATGACCCGCCCTGCTATACTTCTGATTGGCTCTGAGCATTTTTCAGCATTTTTCGCCTGACCAATCAGAAAGAAAGGGCCGTCCAAGCATACCCGCCCCCAAAGTGCCAAAAAGAAACATGACAGCGCGAGGAGAGATGCCAGGAGTACACAGAGAGCGCGCAGAAAGGCGTCGCGCGCGCGCAGAAAGGCACCGCGCGCGCACAAAAAGGCACCGCGCGTGCACAAAAAGGCACCACGCGTGCGCAAAAGGGTGTCGCGCGCGCGCACGAAGTGGAGAATCAGCGCGCGATAACAGTTTTTATGCGCTCGGATTTTTGGCACTAATGTGACGCCATACATATGGTACAATACAATCAGCAAGATAGGATGGAGCTAGACCATGTAGTATTTTATACGTAAGTAGTAAAACCTTAAAAGTCACATCTTAAGTGCACAGGAACCCAGTGCATGTGAGCCAGTACAGACGTAATATGATCAAAACTTTCTTGTTCTTGTTATAATGAAGACAACACATCCTTGCATGCTTTTTTCCATCCAGGCAACAGAGATCAAAATTAGAAGGGGAGGAGATCTCATGTATAGTATCGGTCAGAGTCTTCCTTCATTCTAACTCAACAAGAGTGTCTGCAGGAGAAAGACTAGCACACAAGTCTGCCGGTGGAGAATATCTTCAAGTGTTTTCTTTGTTCAGTTTGACTTTGTTGTTCCTCCATGTCTCCCAAACGGCCAGAAGCAATCTGAGCAAGCATAGATATGTACGTTCCCCCTGCCTTATTAAATGTAGTTTATGCCCCTCTTCCTGCTGTTTGATTGCCTTTCCATCGCCATCACTCAGCTCAGTCATCTCAGTCAGTTCGGATGTTCATGATCTCGTTAAGGTAATGAGGGATGGACTTTGAAAGGGGTGTTAGCAACATCTCCCAGATGGGCTCTGGGGGTCGTCCATCTCCTGGCTCACACTCGTGTCTTCACCCGGACGTAGATGTCACCGTTTATCCTTGATCGGCTTCCACGACTTTTCCAAACTGCACACGATGAATATTTTAAAAGGTCTGACGAAAAACTACTTCAAAGGAGAGCTCTGTGACATTGTCAGGAATAATTGTTTGTTTATCTCAGATTCACATTGAAGGGGATCTTTGCTTTTAACAGCACAACAAGAAGTGTGTTCAACGAAGTTGGAACTCCCCGATTCCGGACAAAATGTCTAAACGTTTTATTTTGAAGTATTAAATACCAGAGTTCAAGCATTATATTATTATTCCACTGCAAAAGTTTGCCGGAGGCCACGGCCCACAGTTGTCATCAAAGTATCAAAACGTTTGGCTCAATCGGGAATCAAAAACTCCCCTACCCCCCGCCGACCCCCCCCCCAAAAAATATCCCAGATTACCCAGAATTCCCGGTTTTCCAAAGCCCTATTTTCAACACTTCCTGGAAAGTTTTCAAAGTCCGCATTTGTCAACCGATTCCAACCATTGCACCTTCAAAACATTCGTCCGAGTTGGGACAACAAATGTTCTTATTTTTTTTCGTAAAAATTCCCGGTTTTCCCGAAATTCCAACAAATCCGGAATACCAAATCTCAATTCAAACTCTTACGACGTCAACATTTTTCAACCGATTCAAAAAATTCCAACACCAACCCGTTCATATCTTCCAGGACATTTGTGCTTGTATCAATATTTTCAAAAATGTCAGTTTTTTTCCAAAATTCCAGGAATTCCAGAATACCAATTCTCACTTCAAACTGTTACTACCTCAACATTTTTCAACCGATTAAAAAAAATGTCAACACCAACCCGTTCATATCTTCCAGGACAATTGTGCTTGTATCAATATTTTAAAACATTTCCGGTTTTCCCCAAATTCCAGGAATTCTGGAATACCAATTCTCAATTCAAACTGTTACTACAGCAACATTTTTTAACCCTTTCAAAAAATTCCAACACCCACCCCTTCATATTTTCCAGGGCAATTGTGCTTTTATCAATATTCTCAAATATTTCAGTTTTTCCCGAAGTTCCAGGAATTCCGGAATACCAATTCCCAATTCAAACTGTTACTATGTCAACATTTTTCAACCGATTTAAACAATTCAAAAACCAACCCGTTCATATCTTCCAGGACAATTGTGCATGTATCAATATTTTAAAAAAATTCAGTTTTTTTTCCAAAATTCCAGGAATTCCAGAATACCAATGCTCACTTCAAATTGTTACTACCTCAAAATTTTTCAACCGATTCAAAAAAATTTCAACACCAACCCGTTCATATCTTCCAGAACAATTGTGCTTGTATCAATATTTTCAAAAATTTCCGGTTTTCCCCAAATTCCAGGAATTCTGGAATACCAATTCTCAATTCAAACTGTTACTACAGCAACATTTTTTAACCCTTTCAAAAAATTCAAACACCAACCCGTTCATATCTTCCAGGACAATTGTGCTTATATCAATATTCTCAAATATTTTCCGAAATTCCAGGAATTCCGGAATACCAATTGCCAATTCAAACTGTTACTATGTTAACATTTTTCAACCGATTCAAACAATTCAAAAACCAACCCGTTCATATCTTCCAGGACAATTGTGCATGTATCAATATTTTAAAAAAATTCCGGTTTTCCCCTAAATTCCCAAATTTCCAGAAAATCCCCTTTTCAAATGAATAGACATATTCAAAGTTCTACAATGCCCTATATTCTTAAAATTTTGCGCCACGTTTTACTCTACTCGGACCTTTCAACCATCCACATACTACTCTTACGAGATCTCCAAAGCAAAATATGTTTTCCCTTTCCCAAAATTCCCTGATTTCCCGGGGATTTCCCCCCACTGAAAATGAATAGGCAATATACAAACCTCTCCCTATCCCACATTTCTTAACCGATTGAAACCATTCCAACATCCACACACTCCACTCACTGTGAACAATCAAACGTTTAAGTTCCAATCATGTATTTGCGGTTCAACACCTGTCGCACATAGGGCATTCACATGCAATTCCTACTGGAATTGCAAATTCTAGTATGTATTATTATTTATATAAGTCCTGTGACAGAGCTCTTAACTTAAAACACTTGCATCTCAAAATCAATGTATCCAATGAAATTAAATTAAATCAATTTAATTGGTGCTTGGCCCCCCAATGTCAGTACATTTTTAACATGCCTTTTAAGATGATTAATTAACTTCCATCCATCCATCCATTTTCTACCGCTTATTCCCTTCGGGGTCGCGGGGGGCGCCTGGAGCCTATCTCAGCTACAATCGGGCGGAAGGCGGGGTACACCCTGGACAAGTCGCCACCTCATCGCAGGATTAACTAACTTTATATGAGAAATATTGCATGAAAAAAAGTACAAATAGAAAATACAATTTTAGTTTGCATGTTCTCCCCGTGACTGCGTGGGTTCCCTCCGGGTACTCCGGCTTCCTCCCACTTCCAAAGACATGCACCTGGGGATAAGTTGATTGGCAACACTAAATTGGCCCTAGTGTGTGGATGTGAGTGTGAATGTTGTCTGTCTATCTGTGTTGGCCCTGCGATGAGGTGGCGACTTGTCCAGGGTGTACCCCGCCTTCCGCCCGATTGTAGCTGAGATAGGCTCCAGCGCCCCCCGCGACCCCAAAGGGAATAAGCGGTAGAAAATGGATGGATGGATATACTGCAAGAAGTAATTCCACTTTATCTCAGCACTGTTTGTCACACACACGTTTTTGCTTCTCACGTCTGGAAAACAAAGCTATGTCGTTCTGAAGCTATTAGCTAATGCTAGTGAGTGGGAGTCGTGTTTTGGTCGGATCTTAAATCAGAATCCGCTTTATTGGCCAGGCATGTTTAACATGAACATAAAAGTGCAGAGGTGAATAGAGCAACACAAAAAAGATGATGAAGTGAACATTGACAAATGAGTCTTTTGAACACGATGCCACAAGCACTTTGCAGCACCTCTCAAGCTCCTTCAGGTTGGGAAGTGTTGGTTTCTATCCAGGATGTTTCTTTTCTTTCTTTCTTTAGTTTATTTCGAACATGAACACACTTACAGCATAATACATCACACAATTTCTCATTTCATTTTACATCATGCCCGAAAAGGAGTAGGAAGATGCAAAGCTTATTTAATCCTACCCCTTTCCCGCTTCAGAGCGTTTACAAATATATAGAATCATTTACTGACCTTTTTATATAATAAAATAACATCTGTGAATTAGTATACATAACAGTTTTGTAATATTTAATTAATTAATTCAGTCATTATTAACATACTGAGATGAAGAATATCTTATTTCCAATAAGGTTGGAAATATTTCTCATAATTATTCTTCTTTGTACTTTGTAAGCACTAATATTTTGAACAACCTCTTGAACTGGATCATATGAGTACAATTTTTAACTTCTTTACTTAATCCATTCCATAATTTAATTCCACATACTGATATGCTAAAGGTTCTAAGTGTTGTACGTGCATACAAATGTTTTAAATTAGATTTTCCTCTAAGGTTATATTTCTCCTCTTTAGTTGAGAAGAATTGTTGTACATTCTTTGGTAGCAGGTTATAGTTTGCTTTGTACATCATTTTAGCTGTTTGCAATTTTACCAAATCACCGAACTTTAATATTTTTGACTCAATAAATAAATGTTCTCTATATCCAACATTATGTACCGTATTTTTCGGACTATAAGTCGCAGTTTTTTTCATAGTTTGGCCGGGGGTGCGACTTATACTCAGGAGCGACTTATGTGTGAAATTACAATATATTAATAACACATTACCGTAAAATATCAAAAAATATTATTTAGCTCATTCACGTAAGAGACTAGACGTACAAGATTTCATGGGATTTAGCGATTAGGAGTGACAGATTGTTTGGTAAACGTATAGCATGTTCTATATGTTATAGTTATTTGAATGACTCTTACCATAATATGTTACGTTTACAAACCAGGCACGTTCCCAGTTGGTTATTTATGCCTCATATAACGTACACTTATTCAGCCTGTTGTTCACTATTCTTTATTTATTTTAAATTGCCTTTCAAATGTCTATTGTTAATGTTGGGTTTTATCAAATACATTTCCCCAAAAAATGCGACTTATACTCCAGTGCGACTTATACTCCGAAAAATACGGTATTATTCTAACTGATCTTTTTTGTAACATGGTAAGCGAATGTAGCGCACATTTGTAGTTATTTCCCCATATTTCTGCACAATAACTCAGATATGGTAATACTAGCGAGCAGTAGAGAATATGAAGTGATTTTTGGCCCAGGACGTATTTTGCTTTATTCATTATTGAAATGTTTTTCGCCACCTTATGTTGTATGTTTTGTATATGAGATTTCCAGTTCATTTGATCTAGGGATGTCCCGATCCAGGTTTTTCCGATCCGATACCGATATTGTTTTTGCATTTCCGATCCGATACCGATACTGACCGATACCGATACTGACCGATACTGGCCTATCCGAGCATGTATTAAAGTTTAAAGTTATTTAGCCTACTTAGTTGTCAGAATCATGTTGAAAAGGGTTTTAGTACTCTTGATAACAACTAGCCAGCTGAATTAGGGGAGTTTGAATAATACACAATGGTTGGTAACAAGAAACTGACCTGTTTATTCAAGGATAAACACAAAATAGACAAAATTATACATGACAAACAGAAATGGCATCATTGAACTAGGGCTGGGCGATATGGCCTTTTTTTAATATTGCGATATTTTAAGGCCATATTGCGATACACAATATATATCTCGATATTTTGCCTTAGCCTTGAATGAACACTTGATGCATATAATCACAGCAGTATGATGATTCTATGTGTTTTGATTGATTGATTGAGACTTTTATTAGTAGGTTGCACAGTGAAGTACATATTCCGTACAATTGACCACTAAATGGTAACACCCCAATAAGTTTTACAACTTGTTTAAGTCGGGGTCCACTTAAATTGATTCATGATACAGATATATACTATCAGATATATACTATCATCATAATACAGTCATCACACAAGATAATCAGATTGAATTATTTACATTATTTATAATCCAGGGTGTGGAGGGGGGCGCCGGATGTAAGTGTCAAAAAGACAGCCAAAAGAGTTTGTTATGAGAATAAATCTAAAGTTAAAATATAGGGTAGAAATGCACCCTTTTGCAGGAAATGTAGTCTTGATTTTCAAAATTTTCTTTCAAGGCTTGCATGTCTACATTAAAACATTCTTCTTCATACTGCATTAATATATGCTACTTTTAAACTTTCATGCAGAGAAGGAAATCACAACTAAAAAAATCACAAATTTTTTCATACGGTGTTGATGTGGAAATTTTTGCCTCGGCATTTTGATGGTGTGGGCGTGTGGCACCGAATGGAGATAAGCGTCTCTACAGACGTCACAATATTTTAACAATGATGACGAAAACTGTTTTCTCTGTCGTGTCGGTGTGTTGAAAATTGTTATGCGCTTATTTTTTTATTTGATTTTGTGCTTGGCATAGATTTGCTATGCGCAGAGGACGCTTAAACAGTGCGCAATTGCACAGGCGAGCACCTTAGAGGGAGCGTTGCTCGCACGGCTGCGCTAGCATCACAGCTAACGTTAGCCATGCTGCTACCTCTCTGCTCGGGGAGGACGTATACGTATGTGACGTATGACGTGACAGTATGTGACGTATGACGTGACAGTATGTGACATGTGTAAGAAGGTGCGCTTGCTGTCTGTGAGAGGGAGACACAGGAAAGAGTGAGAAGAGCCTGTCGTGTAATGCCAGCAGCTAAAAGCAACTGCGTGAGAATTCACAGACCTGTGGATGTGTTGAAGGTGTGCTGGAAAATGTGGAACGGAAATTAGGGAGCAGCAGAAAAGTGGAATGTATTATTTAAATCGGTGCGTTGGAAAACACGGACCGGAGTTTTTTTTTTAAACTGGATCTGGATCGGCATTTTCCCATGCCTTGCCGATACGCAATTTTTGGCAAATATCGGCAGCCGATCCGATCCAAATATCGGATCGGGACATCCCTAATTTGATCATCAATTAATACTCCCAAAAATCAGGTTTCTTTTACCCTATCGATGTCTACTCCGTCTATTTGTATTCGTGTATGATGCTCTTTTCTACTGTTACCAAATAGCATTATTTTAGTTTTACTGAGATTCAAAGATAGTCTGTTTTTGTCAAACCATCTTTTTAATTTGTTCATTTCTTCTGTTATTATTTGTATTATCTTCTGTGTGTTCTCTCCTGAACAGAAAGCAGTTGTGTCGTCTGCAAATAAAACTAATTTTAAGTCCTTTGTAACTTTACAAATGTCGTTTATACAAAGATGAAACAATCTTGGTCCTAGTATTGATCCCTGGGGTACACCACAGGATATATCTAGCCGTGTTGACATATTTTCACCCATTCTCACATATTGCTTCCTGTTGGTTAAATAGCTTCTTACCCAGTTCAAGACCAAACCTCTGATGCCATATCGTTCTAATTTTTTTATTAAAATATCATGATTAATTGTGTCAAATGCATGAATACTACGGCCACACATGTTTCTGTACATTGCTGCATTCGTCTTAGTCTAGTCTGTCAGATGTACAGCATTCTTCTGTGGAGAGAGGAGAACCTTCCAGAAGGACAATCCACCAATCAGGACTGTATGGTAGAGTGGCCAGCCGGAAGTCATTTCTTAGTAAGAAGTTTGCCAATATGCACCTGAAAGACCATAAGAAAGTACATTTTGTAGTCTGATGAGACAAAAATTGAAGTCTTTGGTGTGAATGCCAGGCACCGCTCATCACCATCCCTACAGTGAAGCATGGTGGTGGCAGCATCATGCTGCGGGGATGGCTTTCAATGGCAGGAGCTGGGAGACTAGCCAGGATAGAGGGAAAGATGAATGCAGCGAAATAGAGAGACATCCTGGATAAAACACTTCCCATCCAACCTGATGGAGTTTGAGTGGTGCTTCAAAGAGGAATGGTTGAAACTGGCCAAAAATAGGTGTGCAAAGCTTGAAGTATTCAAAAAGATGTGAGGCTGTAATTGCTGCCAAAGGTGCATCAACAAAGCACTGCGCAAAGGCTCTGAATACTAATGTACATGCGATTTTTTATTATTTCTATTTTTAATACATGTCCATCCATCCATCCATTTTCTCCCGCTTATTCCCTTCGGGGTCGCGGGGGGCGCTGGAGCCTATCTCAGCTACTTTTTAATACATTTTCAAAATAAAAATATATTATTTGATATTTTACGGTAATGTGTTAATAATTTCACACATAAGTCGCTCCTGAGTATAAGTCGCACACCCGGCCAAACTATTAAAAAAACTGCGACTTATAGTCCGAAAAATACGGTATATATATGTGTGTATATGTATGTATGTAAGTATATGTGTATATATGTATGTATATACATTGTATGTATATATATTATATGTATATATGTGTATATTTGTATATATACTAAGGCTGAAACGACGAGTCGACATAGCCGACGCCATCGATTACGTAAATACGTCGACGCCGTTTTTGTGCGTCGACGCGTCGCATACCTTATTTCCTTGAATAGCCTCCGGGGCGCTAGTTAATTTAAAACCTCTTCTCACTCCTGCGCTTACCAAAAGGCGTGGGGTAAATATAGGCCTGCGCTTATAAATTTGAGTGATGTAAGGATACCATCATGAAAAGCACATTTAATTAAAAAAAACGTTATTATGGTCTTACCTTTACTTATAAATGAGTATTCTGATCAAAAGCATCGATAACTTGTTTATAGAAGTATTCCTTATCTTTCTTCAGTTTTAAAAGTCTCTGTCTCGATGGAGATATTCCTTTAAGTATTACCTCCTGCTTCGATTGAAAGTCCAGTTTAGAAAAGTGTTTTATTTTAGATATGTAATCCTCCATGTTAAAAGTGCAAGCAAACGATCGCTGCTCACTCTTGTGGCTTGTTGTCTTCTTCTGCAGTACCGGTCTTCTGCAGTAGCGGTAGTCGCAAGAAGGATCACTAGCGCCCTCTACCACCAGGAGGCGGGAGTCATTTAATGACTCATATTTGACACACGCAGCTACTGTATATTAATAAAACATAGCTGCTTACTGTTCTTTTTAGCATATTCAATAGCTTGGACCTTAAATCCTACTGAATAGCTCTTAATCTTCTTCCCTTTATGCGATTTCAAATTATTCAAATCAGCCTCCTCCATTTTGAAAATGATGACTCGTGACGTGACGAGTTTGACCCTGCGTTAATCCTGAGCCGGCGGTAATGCTAAGCATGCGCTAATTATTTTGCGAAACGAGTTTGACCCGGGAGTAATTCGAGGCATGCGAATACTATATACCTGGCGCCAATTCAAGGAAATACGCACTTTTTTGTATTGGATGTTTATCTTTATTTTTGCACATTTTAAAGCAAAATAAGCAATACTTTTACTTTAGAAATGCTTATACTATTGCAGAATATTAAGATTTGCACTGGATGTTTACTTTTATATTTGCACATTAAAAAGCAAATAAGCTACTTTTAATTTTGTCAAATGTTATAAGTTTTAAATGTTTACATTGTTACAGAATATTTTGTCATGTTGTTGTCAATGTTGACTGAGTGGCCATACTTTTCTTTTTTGTAGATAAAAGTCATGCCTTTTGAAAAAACTGACCTACATTTATTTTTTCATCTTCATTTTAAATAAAAAAATAATCGGTAAAAGGAAAAATAATCTATAGATTAATCGAAAAAAATAATCTATAGATTAACCGATTAATCGGAAAAATAATCTATAGATTAATCGATAGAAAAATAATCGTTGGCTGCAGCCTTAATATATACTTTATATATATACTGTATGTGTGTGTATATATATATATATATATATATATATATATATATATATATATATATACATATATACATATATATATATGTATGTGTGGGAAAAAAAATCACAAGACTATTTCATCTCTACAGGCCTGTTTCATGAGGGGGGGTACCCTCATTCATCAGGAGATTTTAATGGGAGCATTCACATACCATGGTTTATATAGGGCACAGAGTGGGTGGGTACAGGCTGGCGTAGGGGCGTGGTGATTGGCTCATGTGTTACCTAGGAGGTGTTTCCGTCTATGGCGGCATGCTGTTACAATTTCGCTGCGCTTGTTGAGGGATGACAGGTCTGGACGGTAAATAATAAACAGTTTCTCTTTCAAGCATAGGTTGCATCTTTTATTACCACTATTGTAAGGTGTGCTGGATGCAAGAATTTGCCATGTTATTGAATATTCAACATTATTGTCTTTGAGGTCCCAAATGTGTTTGCTGAGTTCTGTGGTATTTCGCAGGTTTTGGTTCCTGAAAGAAGCCTTGTGATTGTTCCATCTGGTTTTGAATTCTCCCTCGGTTAATCCTACATATGTGTCGGATGTGTTAATGTCCTTGCGTATTACCTTAGATTGGTAGACAACTGATGTTTGTAAGCACCCCCCGTTGAGAGGGCAATCAGGTTTCTTTCGACAGTTACAGCCTTTGTTGGTTTTGGAGTCGCTCTGTCCGGGGGCCGACGGCTCATCTGCAATTGTTTTGTTGTGGTTTGAGATGATTTGTCGTATATTGTTCATGCAGCTGTAGCTCAATTTAATGTTGTTCTTGTTGAATACTTTTCTTAGGGTGTTGTCTTTGGGAAAGTGTTTGTCAATCAGATTGAGGAATTTGTGTCCAATGTTAGTTGAGACGTTTTAGCTGTATGGGGGGTTGTATACGTAACGGGGGGGTGCTTACAAACATCAGTTGTCTACCAATCTAAGGTAATACGCAAGGACATTAACACATCCGACACATATGTAGGATTAACCGAGGGAGAATTCAAAACCAGATGGAACAATCACAAGGCTTCTTTCAGGAACCAAAACCTGCGAAATACCACAGAACTCAGCAAACACATTTGGGACCTCAAAGACAATAATGTTGAATATTCAATAACATGGCAAATTCTTGCATCCAGCACACCTTACAATAGTGGTAATAAAAGATGCAACCTATGCTTGAAAGAGAAACTGTTTATTATTTACCGTCCAGACCTGTCATCCCTCAACAAGCGCAGCGAAATTGTAACAGCATGCCGCCATAGACGGAAACACCTCCTAGGTAACACATGAGCCAATCACCACGCCCCTACGCCAGCCTGTACCCACCCACTCTGTGCCCTATATAAACCATGGTATGCGAATGCTCCCATTAAAATCTCCTGATGATTGAGGGTACCCCCCCTCATGAAACAGGCCTGTAGAGATGAAATAGTCTTGTGATTTTTTTTCCCACACATACATATATTGCGCTCTACTACGGTATCGAGCACTATTTTTTGGATAACCTTATTAAGACATATATACATATATATATATATATATATATATATATAAATATATATATATATATACACATATATACATATATATATACACACATATACTGTGTGTGTGTGTATATACTGTGTGTGTGTGTATATATATATATATATATATATATATATATATATATATATATATATATATATATATATATATATGTATATGTGTGTGTGTGTAGAGTATTTAACACATGAACATATCTCCTGCTGTCTTTAAATCAAGTACTTTTTTTGAGCAGCAGGATGTAAAATGCTGTTGTGGACTGTTGGAAGTAAAGATCATTATGTGACACATTGTGACTTTGGCTAGATGGAACTTGTGACTGATGTTGTAAGCTACGGTCTGAAATTGAAGCTCCGGGGTGTATTTTAAGTGATAAATTGCTCTTTATGTCAGTTGTGAAATAGCGTTTTTACTCACTTCTGTCGTTTTTAAAGGGGAAGGTTAAAACCAAGCAGTCCAACAGTATGGTTTGAAAAGCAGACTCACTTGAAGAGTATACAAATACATTTGAACCCTACGTATCATAAACGGAGTGGCACTAATGCTTCTTTCCACACACAGTGAAGTGAGTTTTGTCAATGCATGTTTGTTTGTCAGGTTGGCTTTAAGCCATTACAGTCATTCTAGTTCATCGCTGTGTGAGGAAATGTGTGAAAGCATTGTGGATACTCACACTTCCACAAATAAAAACACCCACTAGCAATACATTTTGACTTTGCAAAGTGACGTTTTTACATTCACCACGCAATGATTGTGGTATTTTACGATTGTTCTCTTTCTCCTCTCAAGTCTGGGTGGGTTACATCATCCTATGGATGTTTTCTTCGTAAATGTAGTGTTTTGCATATTGTGTCGACCTGGGAGTTATATGCAAAGCACATTTTGAAAAAAAAAAATGAGGCAGGCTACTGGTTTTTATTTCCTCTGTGAATATCATTACTTTAATCATCCTCCGTAGCTCTTAAACGGGGGATTTCCTGCTCTACTTGAAGTAGTGCTGCTGACACATCAACTATGTGTTTAACCACTCGCAAGTAGCAATTTGACAGTCTGAATTACTGAAGGAAGACCAGGGAGGGCAAGACTAATAACACATTGCCTTCATTTGAACAATACCCCCAAAAAACGTGTACAATTAAATGAGAACAATAATAAAGTTAAGACAACAGAAAAAGGAGATACAGCCATGAAACATTGGGGCGGTATAGCTCGGTTGCTAGAGTGGCCGTGCCAGCAACTTGAGGGTTCCAGGTTCGATCCCCGCTTCCGCCAACCTAGTTACTGCCGTTGTGTCCTTGGGCAAGACACTTTACCCACCTGCTCCCAGTGCCACCCACACTGGTTTAAATGTAACTTAGATAATGGGTTTCACAATGTAAAGTGCTTTGAGTCACTAGAGAAAAGCATACTTGCCAACCCTCCCGGATTTTCCGGGAGACTCCCGAAATTCAGCGCCTCTCCCGAAAACCTCCCGGGACAAATTTTCTCCCGAAAATCTCCCGAAATTCAGGCGGACCTGGAGGCCACGCCCCCTCCAGCTCCATGCGGACCTGGAGAGTCTGCATGGAGCAATGTTGTTGTAATATGTTGAGTTGGAGGCAATAAACAGGCGAGGTGATGAAGTAAGTCTCTTTACTGTAGACTTCAGAACAGACGCACACACTTGACGTCAGGTGCGCAACACCACGTAAATCGTTGGCCAACCAAAAAGTAACCCCAGTACGCTATAGCCAACATTCACCAGGAGATGGCAACAGACAAACATAGATCACCCAAACAACCCAACCAAAAAATGCAGCAGCTCAATTAAAAAACTGTACTTAAACCACATTCTTTTTTTTTTTTTAGTACTGAACTCTTAACCCTCATTTGTAAACAATAACATGCTTATTATACAAAAAGTATTTGTACATCTTTAACACAGATTTCTATACTGTCTTCAGAGATTCCGTTTTTTTGGTGGTACTCGAAACCTTTCTGGGTAAATGCGGATCACTGGTGGGGTTTTTGTTGTGGGTGATCTGGGTTCTGATGATGGCAACTCAGCAGCCCTTGAATCTGGTTCAATGATGAGACTAGTTTGTGTCTGACTCACTGATGGTCCTGGTGATGGAACTGAAACAGCACTGTCCAGTTGTACTGATGGCATATTTTCTGCAACTGGTGGAGACTAGATAACTGGCAGTCTCTCCATGTTTTCTCGCCATGGTAACATGTGATCCACATGCACTGTGCGCTGTCTCTGTCCCTCTTGATATATATATATATATATATATATATATAAGAAAATACTTCACTTTCAGTGAATTCTAGCTATATATATATATATATATATATATATATATATATATATATATTTATTTTTTTATTTTTTATTTTTTATTATTATATATATACATATATATATATATATATACAGTATATATATATATATATATATATACAGTATATATATATATATATATATATGAAATACTTGACTTGGTGAATTCTAGCTGTAAATATACCCCTCCCCTCTTAGCCACGACCCCAACCACGCCCCCGCCCCACCCCGACCGCGCCCCCCCACCTCCCGAAATCGGAGGTCTCAAGGTTGGCAAGTATGGAGAAAAGTGCTATATAAATATAATTCACTTCACTTCAAAAGTGGGAGATATTTACATGTGTGTCCTCCGTAGCCAATTCATCAGTTTCATATTTATTTTAATGTACCCTATTTTCACTTGTTTTGGAAATATAAGTCCCAGACATATATGTTGTGAAATGAGTTATTTACACACAAATAATTACTAAATGTTTATTTACATACCTTAATTGTTTCCAAACTGTCATGATCCGTGGTCCTGATCATGTTTTTGTATTTTCTGTTAGTTTTTGGACTCCTTTAGTTCCTGTTTGTGACACCTCTGAGTTTGGTTCGGTTGCCATGGCTGCTTATCGTTTTCACCTGCCTCTGGTGTTCGGGACGCTCACATGTTTCTAATCAGAGGCATTATTTAAGCCTGCCTTTGCCAGTCAGTCGGCCTGGCGTCATTGTTTGCTTCACGCAACCTACTAGTAAGTCTTGTTTGTTTCATGCCACAGTTTCGTGAGTGTTCCATGCCATAGTTTATGCTAAGTGTTTGCTTCATGCTCTCGTCACGTAAGTTTGCTTGTCTTCTAGTCCAGTGGTTCTCAAATGGGGGTATGCGTACCCCTGGGGGTACTTGAAGGTATGGGTTAGGGTTACGTGAGATTTTTTTTTAAATATTCTAAAAATAGCAACAATTCAAAAATCCTTTATAAATATAAATAAAAACTTATCTTTTTTTCCAAATAGTTCAAGAAAGACCACTACAAATGAGCAATATTTTGCACTGTTATACAATTTAATAAATCAGAAACTGATGACATAGTGCTGTATTTTACTTCTTTATCTCCTTTTTTTCAACCAAAAATGATTTGCTCTGATTAGGGGTACTTGAATTTAAAAAAAATTCACAGGGGGTACATCACTGAAAAAAGGTTGAGAACCACTGTTCTAGTTCATGCTAAGTGGTAGCTTAGTTTCGAGTGCGATTAGCACATTATTCCTCTTGCTTGTTTTCTGTTTTTTGGTACTTCGCGTTATTTTCAAGTTTAAATCATGTTCCTACCTGCAAGTCCTGTCCGGAGTCGTCCGTTTGCATCCTGGGAGAATGAACCGCGCATTAAGCTGCAACCTCGCCATGACACAAACAGTGTCTGTAACACGGCAGTAAAACGGCTGATCAAACAAAACGTCATGGACCCACTAGCTGCAGAAGCTAGCTCTCCAATCAGCTAAACAGACTCAATAACTCCACGGTGATGTTTTGCTGAATTTACTGAGGAATTAGTGAAACTGAAACAGTACGAAAATAATGCCATTGTAAGTTAATACTACTAACACAGACACTCAGAAACATTTTAGCATATTAGCCTAAGATAACGACGTTAGCTTGATTGCGTTACGACAGCATGTATAAAAATGCATGAAAACTCTCCGACAGACATCCCACACGGGACGGTTTAGTAAGTAAGACTAGTTTTAGTTATAATGTAAAACTTACAAATGTTGAAGAATGCATACGAGTAAAAACGCTATGGACGGCTGGAAGACGGAACGGCACTACTACTTCCGGTTTATTTTTCAGTCTAAGCAGAAGGGCACTGCAAACTCGTCCAAAAGATGTCGCCATAGCACAAACAATAACACACCTTTTCGGTGCAATTGCTTGTTTTGTTTGTTTACTATTTGCATTACGGCCATCAGCGAAGAAAAACCCATGAATTAGCCGCACTGTTTTATAAGCCGCTGGGTTCAAAGTGGAGGGAAAAGAGTGGTGACCTATAGTCCGTACATCACAGTGTTGTTATGTTTTTCTATATCATCCCAAAAATATCATACCAAAAAGTGTCACTTCGATTTCTTTCTGATATAAAAGTGTATGCAGTATTGTCGGAGACAACTCCTTTTTTAGGTTATTCCGGTTCTGTCACCTTTTTTAACAGCTCCTTGAAATTGCTAAATAAGGTGAGTCATTCTATCCCAGGTCCTTAAGAAGTGCAACTAACTAAAGAGGGGGGGGGGGCAGCTATAAAGCAGAGGGTAACTCTGTAGGCACCACGACTGAATGTAGCACATACTTGCCAACCCTCCCGGACTTTCCGGGAGACTCCCGAAATTCAGCGCCTCTCCCGAAAACCCCCCTCTCTTCTCTCGCCCACACACTCACTGACGTCACTCACCTCACATGCTCACCTATTAAAGGGCCACACACACACATACGCTACTCTCATAACAGCTTGTAAGTTCAAAGCCGCAGCTGCGATTGGATCTGGATAGCCTCCGGGAAGAAGTAGTGGACTACCAAGTGCTTGGCAGTGAAGATCTTCCTCAGGAAGCAAAGTTTAACCGGTTTTGGGCCATGCTAGGGAGAGATGGAAGATTCCAGTCTCTAATGCATTTGATGAAAGCACTTTTGTGCGTGCCACACATCAATGCATCATCAGAGAGGGTGTTCAGCATGGTTAGAAAAATAGTGACAGAGAAAAGCACAAGGATGGACAAGTCAACCCTTAACTCAACAATGAGTAGATGAGTGTTATGTGCGTGTATATGTGTAAATAAATGAACACTGAAATTCAAGTATTTCTTTTATTTATATATACATATATATATATATATATATATATATATATATATATATATATATATATATATAATAAAATAAATATATATATATATATATATATATATATATAGCTAGAATTCACTGAAAGTCAAGTATTTCTTATATATATATATATATATATATATATACATATATATATATATATATATATATATATATATATATATATATATATATATAGC